>NC_072738.1:152063260-152138624 GCF_026930045.1 Uloborus diversus | reverse complement strand
CACTCATCAGCCCGGATTCCTATTCCGGGCTGATGAGTGCTAAAAAGCAAGAAACTGCAGTCCTCGGATGGAATAACTGAGCTGGTGGTGTATTTTAAGTATTTCTGCCTTAGCCCTGGCTTTAGGGCGGTAACTTACTACAAAATACCATGCTTTGACATCAATCTTTGAGTTGAACCGCACCATTGCTGCGGTCGCTCATCAGGTTTGCTAATTCTGCATTAGCTACCAGTTTGTTTGGCTCTCTTGGCTCCCTTAAGAGGTTTTTCACCTCCAGCTCATGTGATTCCTATCCCGGGCTGATGAGTGCTAAAAAGCACGAAACTGCAGTCCTCGGATGGGGAATAACTGAGCTGGCGATGTATTTTAAGTACTGAATCATGTCCCCTCTCTGACTCTCCTTTGCTCCAGACTAAACATATTATGTCTTTTAAATCTTGCAGGGGTGCCCACTCCAGAGCAAGGGCGCAGTCCCCCCCCCCCCTCAAATACCGAGAAGACCTTCTCCCAAAATGGGGGAAATACCGCTCAAAACATCCCCCCTAAAAATTTCAATGCCCCCCCCCCTCCTAGGTGGGCACCCCTGAGTCTGGTATCATAATCTAAACCTGAAAGTCCCCTCACTAGCCTAGGAGCATTTCTTTGAACCCTTTCCAATAAAGAAATATCTTTCTTGAGTTTGAGATAAGGAGACTAAAATTGAACAGCATACTTCAAACGAGGTCTTACCAAACCTCTATATAAGGGCCAGGGCCCGACTAACTAAATGTGAGGTCCAAGGCCCACAATGCTTTGGAGGCCCCCCTCTCTATTCTATCACCTTAAGTCAATGCAAAATAATGTTTAACAATATTTCAGAGGTATGCTTTCAATTAATAAATCATTAATTTTCATTATTTTCACAGAAATGCATGACTTTTTAATGCTATGCATAAGTTTTTAAAAAAGCGGGGCCCCTGAGGAAGATGGGGCCCCTTGCCTAGTTGGCCTGTGCGGTAATCAGGCACTGATAAGGGCAGAAGAAACTTTTTACATTTGTTTGAAATGGATATACTTGTAAACTCAAGTATTCAGTTGACTTTGTTATTTCTATGCTGCACTACTGACTGAACTTGAAGCCCTGATTAATTGAAATTCTTAGATTAAACACATTTTCTGCCTGTCTAATGACCGAACCCTGTAAATAATAACCTGTAGGCTTATTTTCATGACCTAAGTCAAGTGTAGCACTTGACCTTTCCCTACATTAGCTGACATACCCCACTTATCTGCCCACTTACTGTTTGACCATTGATTACATGGAAAGGCTAATGTCCGGTTTATAGGCGGAAATGGACACATCTATTAGTTTATAGGGATGTTAACTGGTTTGTTTGTTTGAGATGTGCACTTTTGCCTCTCTATTATTTAGCCTTAGTTTTGTAAAAATGAAAATTTTCTCACAGCAACATTTTTTAAATCTAAAGTATATTCGATCCATATTCTTACGGCAAAAACTAATGGATTTATTTATTTACAACAAAGTTTTGAGCTTACCATTTCGCTTTTACGTTCCTGAACGAAATGAAAATATTTTCTTTTCTTTTAGTTGTTTCCATGGTAACCTATTTTTGTTTCCCATTATTTTATTTTAGAGAATGCAATAAATGAATGAGGCACTAGTGACATTATAAAACGCGTGCATCAAAATCTCATCGTTATTTTCCCTTCTCCCCTGCTAGATTCATTCAGATGGAATCGTCTTTACTTGGCAGATTGCCGAATTGCATAAAATCCGTTGTCAAACAGTAATAAAATGATCTAAATCCTCTTGAAGTGAAACTTTTACTTGTTCGTCATTCTCTATACAAATATGGGTGCTATTATACAGCATTAGCAAAAATATAAAGTAACTTAATATAAAGCATCATAGTCGTTAGACTAAGCTTTGCCGAATATTCCCAGAAGAAATTTTGTTCGGAAATAAACCTTTTATTTCTTCTTTCCAACACCACACACAAAGCAAAACTCGTGGATCGTCATCTGTTGAGCGCCATCAGTTGAGTAACTGAATAACTAGAGCGGTAGATCGCCGGCTACACTAACATTTAAGTTTGAGTAAACAAGATAGAACATGCAGAAAATATCAAGCAAACTGTTAAAGTTTAAAATCATTGACAAGAAGAGAGCTGTTAGAAATATTTTCGGTCATAAAAGACGGTGACATAAACAAATGGCGCATATCCCCAAAGTTTTAGTCGACAAAACTCAACAAGCACACAGACAAAAGAATTAAATATGAGAAGTATTTAAAAAAAACCCTTCTGGTATTGCGTAATTGAGATTTGTTCACATTACAAAATGCATCTATTGTTACGTCCTAGCACACAAAGTTTCCATTTGGTATCATTCAGGGCCGTATGCAAGTGGATGCTTTATAGAGACCAAACCCCCTTCGAAATTTTAAATGCTTTTCATTATTTATTTTATGTATTTATTTACTTATTGAGCAATCACGATTGCTTATTCTTCTCATTTGACTGTTTTGAATTCCTATGATTTTATTTTCTCACCAGCACCCTCTGCCAGCACCACCGTCGACCGTCTATTCACGGTGCTGCTCCTCTTGCGAAAACCGTCTCCAGGTTGCATCCATATGCTACACACACGTGCATACATCACAACTACGCACACACACACAAACACACACACACACTTATGCCTGCGCACAGACACAAACACACACTCCTACACACACACATACACACACTCATGCCTGCACACAGACACAAACACATATGCCTATATACACACACACAGCACTGCATACACAACACGCATACACATGCATACATACATACATACATACACACACACGCTCGTGATTGCGAAAAAACATAATTTGAATTCAAGATGCCAAAAATTCAAATTAATATATTTTATATTTTGGTGACAAAAATAATATTGCTGTTATTATTATTATTTCAATTTTATTTGTGAAATGAAATTAGTATGACTGAAAAATTGTACAAAACTCATTGTGTGTTTATGGTAGTTTATGGTAGTTATTGAGAAATTCATTTATTATGTAACAATATGGCGTTTTGTCAGAACATCCCCTCCCTCCACTTAGATAATCTATTGTAACAAAAATCAATAGAATACACACATGAAACCAAATTTGATGGATCATATAAGCGTTTCAAAAAATGTGTTTGGTAAAACCCCTTCCGAAACAAAAGTCAGGTTATGACCCTGGTATCATTTAACTTCAGTATTTTTAAAACACGTGACTGAATGATAAGACATCGTAGTCGTCAAGAACCCAAAGTAACAGGAAAACGAGCTGATGTGTGCATCACATGACTTCCTTTTACTCCAATTCAATGTCATTTCCAATTTTAATGTGATTCAATTGTTTACTCTCTAAATATCACCAACAGTGGACAAATTAAAACAAAAATAAAAAAAAATCGCTCAAATTTGTCGCCAAGTTGGCGACAAAAAGACTGGCGATATATCGCCAAGTGTCTGACAAATTATAACACCACTTGAGCTTAAATCGAAATTAACAATGATTTCCCCCCAAAAAGGGGCAAAAGACCCCCTTAGGAACATCCGAATGCAACCAAAAGGGAAGGTGCACAACTAGGCCCCACTAGGAGTCTTCATACCAAATTTCAACTTTCTAGGACATATTATTTTAAAGTTATGCGAGATACACATACACACATACGCACATGCGCACATACATACGTACATACAGACGTCACGAGAAAATTCGTTGTAATTAACTCGGGGGTCGTCAAAATGGATGTTTCGGGTGTCTGTAGGTTTCTAAGCATATATCCACGTGTGGTCGGGTCGAAAAAAAAACTCAACATTCATTCGGGGGTGAGAAAAATGGAAATTAAGGCCGATTTTTGAGTGAAAATTTTTTCGCGAATACAACACTTCCTTTTTTGTAAAAGGAAGTAAAAAACATGGCCGTTCGATTTTTCATCCACACGTGGACAATCCCTTATTAAAAATACCACCTACAAAAGATTTTTTTTAACAGCGTCAAAAAGCATTCTTTCCCCATTAACCTCGTAAGTAATCCCGTTACTTATCCTCCATGTACCCTTGGCACAGCTTCCTGTTACATTTTCCGACACAAAAGCTATCGGGAGCCGGTTGGAAGAACGCCTAAGAACAGCGTTTGTTTCGCGCGCGAACTCTACATCTATCCCTTCCGTGCCTCTGATCACTACCGCTCAGTTTCCTCCTTTGTCGCTTTGATTGATTCAACATATTAATGAGCAGAGTTCGTTGACTTGTATTGACAAGCTAAAACTGGACGTGTCATTTGTCGTCATTCAACGCTACCGAGATAATTGCTAGGATTGAAATGCCGAGAGATGAGCTTAAAGAGTATGAAGAGCATAGGGAAGAAAGGCGAAAAGTCAATCTTTCCAGTGTTCACAAAGGCATATTCAGACGATTTTCAAGGAGGGGGTGATTGTTTTTTACTCTTTACTCTTTGGAACTTCAAACTCTGAAAATTTCCGGAGAAGTATACTGAACACCATCCCCCTTACCTTTACGTAATCAAAGGTGTCCAACAATTGCGTTTCTTGGATTTCAATTTCGGAAAATATCCAGGGGGAGCTCCAGAGCCAAATTTCCCAATAGGCAGAGTAGGCAGCTGCCTAGGGCGGCAAATTTTGCTTCAATCTCATTTTTTAAATTATTATTCATGAAAGTATTATCATAAAATTATCAGTTTTTTTTTTATAAATTTTTCTCCAAAACAGTGACATAACTGATCTTAGTTTGTAAGCTGACTTGACCGTAATTGTCGAAACCACAGAAAATGCAGTGTAAGACTTCAGGCAATGGGTAATCAGTTTCATTTTTAACTTGCGGCTGGGACGGAGTACATCCTCTATAGAAAACATATACTTTGATCTATACCTTCCAAGAATCTTTCCCTTAATTGAAACAAGGTCCTTCCGGAGCGCATCAGGAAGAGAGCCTCAGGTAAAACAGACATAACATATTGTTAAAGGTTCCGGTGCGACTTCCACTTTCTTGAAATGAAGACACAGTTCTTGAGAACACACAGGAGATTTATTTACACTATGTACAGGAAAAATCGTTAACAACTGCTAAATTAATCACCAGCAATTAAGCAAATATCAATCAACACCGTAAACTCAACGGTTACACACGTATTTACATCCAAATACGAAAAACAAAACAGCGAAATGCCTTGCAATAAACAGAGCTACTACACTCTCAGTACAAATTCTCAATCGAAACTGAAACTCATTCACAAGACGCCCGGCGCTTTATACCAAGCGAAGAAATCTCTAGAAAATCCTACTAAGTTCTACGCATTTCTATATCTTCTTTTTATTCATTCACGAATCTTATCAATGAAAAATAGGGGGACCGTATACTTCAGCCGAATGTATAGGGGCTGTATATTCATCACAAGAAGTTATTTACAGGTTATGTTGCTACAATAATTTTAGATGAAAGATAATTTAGTAAACGCCTAATTTAGCTAGATTACGACAAATTAATCACAAAAATAATTACTATTTACAGAATTTGTAACAATATGGTTTCTCTTAAAAAACGATGTGAAGCACTGGAAGGGCTGAGTGACCATCCTTCTGCCCTCTTACACCCTTAGAAGTGTTCATCACGAAACACTACTTGAATGTTTTAAGAACTGGAAAGTAATTTAGGATTATTACTTCTGCTCAGTAAGTTAGTTAAAACCTACTCCGTTTGGAAAAGCTTAAATACTGTTTTGTCCATCAATTTGTAGAAACTATTTATTTGTAGAATGAATCAAAATAATTTTTAAATTTTTAATATGTATTGTTTATATACTACAGGCAAGGGCGCCCATATAGGGGGGCAAGGGGGGCTCGAGACCCCCCCCCCTTTGAAATTAGAACTTCCTTGCTTTTAGTACTTTTTTCTTTGCAAAAATGTACAATTATTTCTTCTCCAGTCGTTAATGAATAAGTTATTAAAAATTTCAAATTTTAATGACTCTAATCTGTCTTGAAATCAGTTTCCAAGGGGAAAATATCCAGCTAAACCATGAGGAAAATATTTGAGCCCCCCCCCCCCCTTGCAACTTTGCATATGGGCGCCCGTGACTACAGGTAACGCTTTAAAACGCCACAATTTGATTGTATTAATATACGTATTTGAATATTGAAAAAGTAATTGAGTAAACCGAAGGATTTTGAAATTACGGTGTTTTTTAGTGCTCAGCTAATTTTGTTCGGTTACTTTGTTAACGAAAAAGTGAACTAAATTCTGTTTTTGTCAATTTAAATGCCGTTGTCACTGTTTTATGAAAGTGTTTAAAATCGAATGCAAAATTTCAGACACAAAATACTAAAAGGAAGAATATAATAGTAATAAATAGTTTTTGAATTCATAACGCTTTTGAAACCGAACGAAAAAGAATTTAAAAAACTCTCTGAGCCTTGTGCAGATTTAAAGCCCCATAGAGATTCAACATGCCTTACTGATTGCCTGAAAAGTTTCTGATTGCGAGTTTTAACAGCAATCCAAATACTTGCAATATTTAAAAGGAAAAACATGGGGTGTATGTACTAAATAACTATAAGAAGTATAAAGAGTACATACATATATTTTTTTTAGTAGGTAGTAGTTTATAGGAGACCCCGACTTCAAAAGGTTATTAAAAATTAAGAGATCGTATATAATTAGTTAATTATTAAAATAATTCATCGCATAGTAATTATAATCAGTGCTTATTTTGTGATTGGGTGTTTAGTTTAGTTGATTATTGTACTGGAATTGTAAATTGAATTTGATTTATATAGGTTTGGGTAGGAAATCGTATGTGTGTGACCAATTATTTTTCACTTTTTAGTGTGTCTTAGTTTTTTTTAAGTCGGTTCTTTTTTTATTCAAAAATAATTTACTTCTGTCATAATATCCAACTCAGTATCAAACAATCTGTGAGTGAACAACAAATCACACCCCTTTTCCCACCATTACGGGACGATTTTTTTTTTTTTTTCAAATTTATATGGGGCCAATTTCGGATACTCTTTCCAATAAAAAAAAAAAAGAATGATCCAAATCGGACTATTCTGTAAAAAATTATGCGTGGTCAATAGTCATAAAAAAAATATATATATATATATATATATATATATATATATATATATATATATATATATATATATATATATATATATATATATATATACGGGTCGACTTGAGAACCTCCTCGTTTTTTCTTCGGTAAAAACACCTTGGGATGCCTCTAAATGTGTATTACGGGGATTTTGAGGCAACAGAGAAGACGAGAAGTACCAACAATTGGTTAAAAAAATTACAGGAGCTGAGCCCCCATACGAATCATAGCAAATGAGCCTGATTGGATATTTTCATAATCAGGGCCGTAGAGAGGCAACATCAGCCTAGTCGGAAACCAGAGGTATTGGAACGGTTGGCATCGTTTCCAAGCGGGCCATTATTTATCCATTTCTTTTTTCTTTCTGCATCTGCTGGAACTCGGAAGAGCTGAAAACCTTTCTTGGAGCTGTTTTCACAATTAACAGCCGAACAACCACCTATTTGACTCAATTTAACACATGCTAAAGAAATGTGAACATCAGCAGCAATGCTATCGCTACGAAGCACTGGATCAAGTTCGCTTCAAAATGGCGGATGCGTCGGCTCCTCCACTATAGGGGCCTTAGTCCGCTTTGGCTCTCAGCGGCCCTGCTCATTATATCTTCTCGGAAACAGTGATCAGAATGCTTTTAAAAAAGGTCCTTCCTGGCTAAATTTGGCAAAATTTCTAAAAATTTCGCCCAACTGTAAGACCTAAATTTCGATAACGGGGAGACGAGGGCAAATGATTTAAGCGTCAAAAAACATGTTTCACTGATCTCTTTCAATCGCTACTTGTTTAAATTCTTTTCATTTCTGCACTCTGGGGTGGACCAATGGGAGGTCACTGCGACCTTCCAAAAATTTCCTCATTCGGCAAATTGAGTACAATTTCCGCCATTCCAAAAATTGAAGTTCGTGTCTACACTTCACTAACGTATGGTCTCCCGGTTAGAACTTTAATATTGACCAGTGGCACCTATACGGCTTTGCCCGTAGTAGAAAACTAAAAGGTCATTTGGTTAGCTTGTATATTTACAATTATTGGATGATGAATTTCTCACCAATTGGCTTGCCCATGTTACGATTCCACGTTAGAATAATTTGGTAATTTACTCATCCATCTTATGATAATTTTGCTCAGGAAAATGTTCTTAAAATTGGAATAGAAAAAGAACAAAATCGAATTTTCGAAAAATCGCTTGGAGGTGCACATCCCCGTGCTACAAACTAATTCTGTGCCAAATTTCATGAAAATCGGCCGAACGGACTAGGCGCTATGCGCGTCACAGAGATCCTGACAGACAGAGAGACTTTCAGTTTTATTATTAGTAACTAGTAGTACCCGCACGGCTTTGCCCGTAATAGAAAAATTAAAAAGTCTTTTGGTTCGCCTGTATATTTACAAATAATGTATGGTGAATTTTCTCGCCAATTAGCTTGTTCCCATGTTACGGTTTCACGTTATGATAATTTCGTAATTTACTCGTCCATCTTATGATAATTTTGTTCTTAAAATTGGAATAGAAAACGAACCACGTCGAATTTTCGAAAAATCGCATCGAGGTGCACACCTCATGCTACAAATTAACTTTGCGCCGAATTTCATGAAAATCGGCCGAACGGTCTAGGCGCTATGCGCGTCACAGAGATCCAGACATCCAGATATCCTCCGGACAGAGAGACTTTCAGCTTTATTATTAGTAAAGAAGATTACGTTGAAAGTAAACTGCACGAAGGATAACGTGAGTTGATTTCCTCCACATCATATTTAGTATTATCTTATCCCCTAGTTTGATAACAACCGCGCAAATTTAAGCTGAATAGAGGGGGAGAAGTCAGGCGTTATGATTCATATCTCAACTATGAATAAATTTCGAAATAGGCTACTTCGTGATGGAAGCGTGCTCCCAGTTTTATCTATACGAGTCTCGCAAATGTTTTGGAGCTACGTGCTGACAAATGTGCTAAGGCCATAGAATTCCATTAACATGAGTCACAGTTTGGTCCGTCATGGGGGGAGGGGGTCGATCGTCCCGGGCGGCAAATTATGAGAGGGCGCCGTTATCGAATAATTAGTTATCGAAGAGATTAGCATAGCAGAAAATCAATTGCATAAATTTTAATTTCTAATGATGTTTTAAGCAACTTGGGTTTGTATTCATACGTAAGGAAAATACAAGACTCTTGATTTTTAACCATGGGCGGATCCAGAAGTTGTTTAAGGAGGGGGGGTTGATCTTTTAGCTTACCTCTACCACGTATCTAATTTACACATGCTTGGTGGTTGGGGGATGGGTCACTCCACCAATTTTTATCTGAGACAACTAAAATATAGAGATTTATCCGAAGAAGTCCTCGAACCTATTTTTTCATTTTTCCATTGAAAGAGTTATTCTTAAATTGCTATTCGAACTTCAGTTTCATAGTAATTCCTGGGGGAATGTTTCGAAATCTCCTCCCCATAACATGAGAGAAGGTCGTCTAAAACTGCTTTTTTAGAACTTCAGTTTCGAAAATTTACCGAACAAAAGTCACTAAACCAATTTTCCTCCCTAACACTGCCAGAAGTGTCAACAATCGCGTCATTAAAACTTAAATTTTGCAAAATATCCGGGAGAAGGCCTTAATGTCTTCTTTCCCTAATGTCGTCAAAGAAGGACTACACTTGCGTTTTAGAACTTCAATTTGGAAAAATTGCTCATGCAGGGACCCTCAAGGGAGGGGCGATCGCCCCAATCGCCCCTCCCTTGTATCAGTCCTTGTTTATGACCTAACATATTAACATGATTTCATCAGTTATCAAAGCAGGAATCAGGAAAGAGATTGATTATCCATTTATGCAGAATAGCAGATAAAAGAATAACCAAATTAGTCATTTACTATATTAACTTGCTTTTGATTTAGGAATGATTAATAATTGTACTAAATGTAGACAAATTATGGATGTGGAAATGTTGTTTTCATTTCCCAAAACAGATTGTCATTTGCTATACCAAATATGGATATTTCCTTCCATCAAAAGTCCTACTTTTAGTCAATGAAATTGATAGAACAAGAAAAATAAATAAATAAAAAAAGAAAGAAAGAAAGAAATAATAAATAAATAAATAAAGTAACACGGTCCCAGGAAATACTATTTTTTCCCCAACATTTAACTTTTAATTAATCATTTTAAATATTTGATTTTTAATCCAAAATGTTTCATCGGGTGACGTCACAAGTGATGAAAGTCATCTTGAATCGGAGCGCGTGGTTGTGTTTTCTGGCAAGATGTCGCCTTTTAACGATTTTTTTTTTCACCGCAAGCAATTTATTAGTCGAATGAGAATTGTTAGTAAAGTAAAATATTCATTTAGCAAAGTTTGGCAGCGTCCTGAAACTTGATTTTGGTAACTCTAGCGATTTGCTCACTTGTGACGTCACAGCGAAAATGAAAACAACAGCTGAATGTTTCTAATGATTATATTTTTAAGAGAGAAAATAAGTCAAAATGAAGAAGATAAAAAAAGTAACTTAACCCATGTTTTCGACCATGCTCTTTCAGAAAAAAATATTTTAGAAAAATGGGAAACAATTGGCATAAAATGGAAATATTACAGTTAAAAAAAAATTAAAAAGTGTTGGGTATTCCGCCGAATATTCGGTATTACGTAATACATGGCATTCGCTGCATCTCTACTTCTAACACTTAGTCTTTAAATATTAATCCTTTTTACTTCCTTTTACAAAAAAGGAAGTATTGTATTCGCGAAAAAATTTTCACTCAAAAATCGCCCTTAATTTCCATTTTGCTCACCCCCAAATGAATGTTGAGTTTTTTTTTTCGATTCGACCACATGCGGAAAAGTGCCTAACAATTTATCGACACGCGAAATATCCATTTTGACCATCACCGAGGTAATTACAACGACTTTTCTCGTGACGTCTGTATGTATGTGCGTATGTGTGTATGTGCGTATGTGCGTATGTGCGTATGTATCTCGCATAACTCAAAAATGGTATGTCCTAGAAAGTTGAAATTTGGTACATAGACTCGTAGTGGGGTCTAGTTGTGCACCTCCTATTTTGGTTGCATTCGGGTGTTTCTAAAGGGGTCTTTTGCACCTTTTTGGGGGGAAATCATTGTTAATTTCGATGCAAACTCAAGTGGTGTTATAATTTGGCGGTCACTTGGCGATATATCGCCAGTCTTTTGGTTGCCAAGTTTTGTCGCCAACTTGGCGAAAAATTTGGCGATTTTTTTTTTTTTTTTAAATCTGCTTTCAATGTGGCCATTGCTAGTGATATTTAAAGAGTTAGAGAGAGAATCCCATTAAAATTGCAATAATAGGGAAATAGCATTAAATTGGTGTAAAAGGAAGTCATGTGATGCACACATCAGCTCGTTTAAAATACTTTTCAAAATGCCAACACATAATCTTTATCTTTACTAATAATAAAGCTCTAAGTCTCTCTGTCTAGATGTCTGTGACTCGCATAGCGCCTAGACCGTTCGGCGATTTTCATGAAATTTGGCACAAAGTTAGTTTGCAGCATGGGGGTGTGCACCTCGAAGCGATTTTTCGAAAAGTCAATTTTGTTCTTTTTCTATTTTAATTTTAAAAACACTTTCCGGAGCAAAATTATCATAAGATGGACGAGAAAATTACGAAATTATCATGACGTGGAATGGGAGAGCGAATGAACATAGCCAATTCGCGAGAAATTCGTCATCCATTATTTGTAAATATACAGGCGAACCAAATGACCTTTTAATTTTCAACTACAGGCAAAGCCATGCGGGTACCACTAGTAGATAATAATTAGATTCATTTTTTTGTCTTACGTAATTTGACACCCACAAATTTCAGATCGCATGTTCAATTATACAATAATCAAAATACAAAAATATTCTTTTCTATTCACTGATCCATTACTAGTTGTTAACGCGAATTTCGCGGCTTGATCTCGAATTATGTTTTTCGCAATCACGAATAGCGATAGGACCATACTTGTTGGGTTTCTGTTTTCTACTAATGGAATGAAATGGAGAAAAAGATCGCACCCGTCATATTATGACTAGTGATTTTCTAGAATAGGTGATACTAAGCATATTCATGAAAAAAAGAAGTGTGCAATCATGCTATAAGGTGAATGGGCGCTTTTTTTTTGAGCAATCACGATTACTTATTGTTCTCACTTGACTGTTTTGATGTCCTTTGATTTTATTTTCCCACCGTCACCCTCCGCACCATCACCGTCGACCGGCTCCTCAGGATGCTGCTCCTATAGCGAAAGCCGTTTCCAGGTTGCATCCATGTCCTACACACACGCGCATACATACACAACTACACACACACACAAACACATACATACACACACAAACACAAAACTACCCACACATTCATACCTGCACACAGACACAAACACATATGTCTACACACACATACAGAACCCCTCCCCCCACACACACATTCATATACACAACTACCCACACACTTATGCCAGCACACAGACACAAACACACATGCCTACACACACATACACATAACCCTTGCACGCGCACACACACACAAACACATACACACACACACACAAACACATACACAAACACATACACACACACCCACACATTCATGCCTACACACATACACATACCCCCCCCCCCACACACATTCATACACACAACTACCCACACACTTATGCCAGCACACAGACACAAACACACATGCCTACACACACATACACATAACCCTTGCACGCGCACACATACACACACATACACCTACACACACATACACAAACACACAACTACCCACACATTCATGCCTGCACACAGACACAAACACATATGCCTACACACATACACATACCCCCCCCCCCCACACACATTCATACACACAACTACCCACACACTTATGCCAGCACACAGACACAAACACACATGCCTACACACACATACACATTACCCCTACACATACCCACACACAAACACACACGCCTACATACATACACTCGTGATTGCGAAAAACATACACTGGTGTGCAAAAATTAAGGACGAAGTCGAAAAATTAGCATATCAGCTGAACGAAGAGGCAGAGCGGACAGAAAGACCAATCAGGAGACTAAGTAAGGTGATGTACGGTAGCACATGCGCAGATATGCAGGCAGGCGAATGGGGGAGTGTCTGAGTAGTATAAAGCAAGTTGTCAGTGTAAGATCAGTATTTCTGGCAAAGAGATTGCAGTTAAAATCACACCGAGTTGCTGCCTCAGCGAGAAATGGCGAATAATCAATCTGTTAGACGACATCTGGATGCTTTTACCCGAGGAGGTCGATGTGCAAAAAATATATGCATTTTACTCCGCACTTACAGCATAATTACAAGAAAATTCTTCAGCAATCAAACGATTAATGTGAGCAGTATATCCTTATTAAACAGCTAGGTTTGTAGTCCTTTTTAAGAAGACTTAAACCTAGAGATCTTTCTTATTTTACTGGAAGAAATAAAATCATTTAGTTAATCTGAGGCAGCTCCCTGAAAGATATTTTAAAGATAATTCTTTAATTGACTTCTGATTTAGTGATAGAGATAAATATAACCTGTGTCCGAAAAATTTCAGCCAAACTTTGAGCCTCTTTGCTCCACAAAAATTCCATTTAAAATTTTTTTTCGAAGTTGATTGAAGGTCAACGCAGAATAACCACTGAGTTTATTTTTTGGTGAATTTGTTTTGCATTCATTTTTTAGCGATTGTTTAATTTCGTCGCAATATATGTAATTCTATATTTTGCAATTATGTTTTCGTTCTTGTTGTTCATTATGGAACAGCATCAAACTAAAAAAAGTCTCCAAAATTTTACTGTCTATGTGTATGTATTAGAGACGTACCGAGTAGCACTTTGGCCGAGTACTCGGCCTTTCACTACTCGGCCGAGTTACCAAGTACCAATTATGTTTTAAGAAGAACCACCGACACACATGTAATGAATTTTGAACTTATTGGAATAGTAGTATAGACCTCCTTGTCCATATAATAGTTTTTAAAACTAAATTCCTGCTGAAATTTAATTGCGCATTACATAAACAATTTTGTTTGTGTCAAAAATTTAAAAAAAAAAATTTAAATTAAAAATAAAAAAAATAAATGGTATGATTATCCAAGTTAGAATTAAAACAAATTACGTATACCAATCAATTATAGTTCTAGTTAGAGACGTACCGAGTACTCGGTAACTACTCGGTACTCGGCCTACTCGGCCAATTTGCCGAGTACTCGGTACTCGGCCAAATTCTGATCAGATACTCGGCCAATACCGAGTAGTTGCAAAAAGTTGAATGATGTCCAAGACAGATACTAAAATTTATAAAAAAAAAAAGAGCAAGCATTGTATTCTGCAATCATTTACAATTAAAATTTATAAGTCAAATTTAAATTTTGAGAATAATGAAGTTTGTAATGCTTTAATGGAATAACTCTTTATTTCAATGTCCCCAAAGTTAATAAAACTTATTTTTTAAAAAATATGCAAAGAAGGTAAGTATAGAAAATATGGAATTTTTATATTAAAAATGAATTTTTGCTACAAACAAAAATTAGTTATAAAAAATATAAAAATATCTTTGCTTAAAAAATAAAAGGAAATAAAACAACGTTAAAAGTACAGTGCAGGAACACTGCAGACACGTGTTTTGGCGTTACAAGGAATTCCTTCTACAATGCACAAAATGGGAGCTCGTGGATTTAAAGGCATCCGACAAAAGTCGGATTTTTTTTGTTGAATGTCTTTACATTCTTTAGCTCACATGTTATGCACTGAAAAAGACGTTCCTTGTAACGGGGAGGGGGGGGGGGGGGGGGGGCAGAAACACGTGTCTGAAGTGTTCCTGCACATTTGTTGTATTAAAAAAATTATTTATGTTTGGCGGACTAAAGCTATAATTGATTGGTATACAGTGAAACCCCTCCTAACGGACACCCCTCTTATGCTGACAATTTTTAATTCCCCAGTTCCAATGCAAATAACATTATTAAACCCCTAGCCTGCGAACACCTCTCTGCTGCGGACAAAAAAAATTGTCCTGTTAGTGTCCGCATTCGAGGGATTTTACTGTAATTTGTTTTAATTCCAACTTGATTAATCATACCTTTTATTTATTAATTTTTAATTTTAAAAATAATTTTTTTGTAAAATTTTTGACACAAACAAAATTGTTTATATAATGCATAATTGAATTTCAGCAGGAATTTAGTTTTAAAAACTATTATATGGACAAGGAGGTCTATACTACTATTAAAATGAGTTCAAAATTCATCACATGTGTGTCGGTGGTTCTTCTTAAAACGTAATTGGTACTTGGTAACTCGGCCGAGTAGTGAAAGGCCGAGTACTCGGTACTCGGCTACTCGGCGAAAGTGCTACTCGGTACGTCTCTAGTTCTAGTCCGCCAAACATAAACAATTTTTAAAAGCAGATAAAACAAATGTGCAGGAACACTGCAGACACGTGTTTCTGCCCCCTCCCCCGTTACAAGGAACGTCTTTTTCAGTGCATAACATGTGAGCTAAAGAATGTAAAGACATTTGACAAAAAAATCCGACTTTTGTTGGATGCCTTTAAATCCACGAGCTTCCATTTTGTGCATTGAAAAAGGAATTCCTTGTAACGCCAAAACACGTGTCTGCAGTGTTCCTGCAGTGTGCTTTTAACGTTGTTTTATTTCCTTTTATTTTTTAAGCAAAGGTATTTTTATATTTTTTATAACTAATTTTTGTTTGTAGCAAAAATCCATTTTTAATATAAAAATTCCATATTTTCTATACTTACCTTTTTTTGCATAATTTTCAATAAATAAGTTTTATTTACTTTGGGGACATTAAAATAAAGATTTATTCCATTGAAGCATTACAAACTTCATTATTCTCAAAATTTAAATTTGACTTAAATTTTAATTGTAAATGATTGCAGAATATAATGCTTGCTCTTTTTTTTATAAATTTTAGTATCTGTCTTGGACAATATTCATTTTTTTGCAACTACTCGGTATTGGCCGAGTATCTGATCAGAATTTGGCCGAGTACCGAGTAGTTACCGAGTACTCGGTACGTCTCTAGTATGTATGTATGTATGTGTGTGTGTGCACGCTTTTTCTTTTTTTGCTTGTTACTTATTACCTAGTACCCAAGGGGTTCGCAAACTTCTTTTTCAGTTCAGAAGGGGTTCGCAAGGGGGAAAAGGTAGGGAACCGCTGCCCTAGAGCGTGCCTAGGGTCGCCTCGCCACTGTATATGATTAGTTGAAAAGTACATTTGTACTAAAAAATCACATGAACCAAAATACGCACTTCTAAGATTCGTTACAGGACAAAGGGGAAGAGGTACAGGGTCATTCAATTGAATTTGTGAGTGTACGTTTTATCACCAGTGACGCATAGGGAGGCTCCCCCCCCCCCGTAATATTAGAAGGGCTATATCTGCCTCCGAAACCCAGGTATTTTTGTTTTTTAACCATAGAAAAGGACCAAGATTCATCCCATAATGCAAGGTCAGCACATTTGTAAAGCCCGTCTAAAATGAAAGAATTTTCTTTGGCGTGGAAAAATAATTCAGGCTCTTAACTTCCGATTTAAATTCTTCACAAAAATATATCTTTAAGTTCAGTTAATAAGTTGCTCGGAAGACATGGCCATTACATGTTTTTAAATATATATATATATATATATATATATATATATATATAATGATCTTCGTAAACGTAGCAGCAGTTTAATACCCATGATTTCATCAATTCTTGTTTTCAATGTTCCTAGTTTATTTTTTAACGTTCCATGTTCATTTTTGTTGTTGTTATTGTTGTTTATCTTCGTTGTTACATACACTTATTTCTGTGCTACCCGTGTATGTGAAACTACACACTTTACTATATATATATATATATATATATATATATATATATATATATATATATATATATATATAAGGCCTGTTATTTAGAGGGACCAATTTCCCCCGACTTTCAGAAATTAATCTAATTTATGTAAACGTGAGAGTGGTTCTTGTTGTTTTTTCAATAAAGCATTATGCATTGAGTAATTGAGTATCCCTTGGCCTCGACCTGGGAATTTTTGAAAAAGGGGTGTGTGTTTTTATTGATTAAATTTACAAAATAGTCATAATTACAGGTCCGTCATTTGGGAGTCAGAAGGGGTCAAATATCGCCAGAGGTGCGTACGGGGGGGGGGGAGAAGGGACACCTGTTGGTCCGAGTCTGAAGGGGTGAGTGAAATATGTGTAGAGACGTGGGGGTAAACAATATGGAGGGGGGCCCGTAAATGTCATCTCTGACGGGCCCTAAAATTTCTGTGCACGTCCCTGACTACCACCCTCCTCGGTTCTACGTAAACAATGCAGTATTTACATATAAATGGACCTGTTTTTTGTTGATTTTCGAACAGTACATAATACACACTCGAGTTGTTTTCCCTTCGCTCCCCGCACCCTCTCCACCAAAAAATGTCATGACGTGCCTGATGATGTTACTTGCGCCTTAAATCGCTGAGAATATTTCATCGTTACTCGATTACAACTAATAAAAATCTGAAAAGGTAAAAAACTGGACTATGAACAACAGTGACTTTCGAAAGACAAATGAAAAAACATAAGTAAAATAAAACTTCATGCTTTGTTTTCGGTATCCTTCAGAAGAGAATAATTCCCAGAACTAAAGGGAATTGTTTTTAAAATTAATATTTCTTGCTAAACAAAGGATTAAATCGTTTCTGCACGGTAAAATTATACATTAACTAACCTAAAATCTTCCTCTAAAAAAAAAGGAGATGAGAGAGAACGGAAGATGTGAAACGTTTTCTTAAGTAAAAAAGAAAGATGTTCCGCTATTCACATAGCAGAACTTTTGCAAGAATTTTATGATGAATTTTGTGTATAAAAACGTAGTGGCAAACAAATACATTTCTATCGAACTCCCAATCGAGAAATAAAAAAGTACGGACTTACCGCTATTTATATAGCGAAAGGCGTGAATTCCTCTAAATTTAGAAGATAGTTGCGCCAACTACCTTCCTTCGTCGTTCATTGCCATATCTGACAGTCGAACCTTCCTTTCGAAGACACTTGGAAACTTTGCCGGAAGTAAGGGAAAAATATCCCTACGGCTCCTGTACATAGGGAAAAGTCTCAGTTGAGTAGTTAGATGTTGAGTGCCATTTTTTCATTGACTATTTCAGCTGTGTGCGTGTTAATTGCTTGCTGTTGCTCAGGGGTGCCCACCAAGGGGAAGGGGGGGGGGGCGAGGGGTTATGGCACAGAATACGTCATTGAAATTTTTAGGGGGGTTGTTTTGAGGGGTATTTTTTCATTTCTTGGGGGGGGGGGTCTTGCGTTTAGGGGGCGTTTTCGCTATACTTTGGGGTTTGCTCCCTTGCTCTTAGGGGGTGGGTGGGCACCCTGCTGTGGCGTAATGTCGAGTAAATCTTTGAATAGGAAATGAAAAAACAATGAAAATTAAGAAATTAAACTGTTACTATACTCCAAATTGCAGAATTATTGAAGACGGCATTTCAGGCTCGGGCTCAATAATGCTTTTTGGAATTATTTTGTCATTTCAAAAATTTCCAGGGGGAGGGAGGCAAAGGGCTTGTATTCAATACATTTTTTAGGAAAAAACAACAAAATACATCCAAACCTGTTTTTGTGCAGTGGATAGGGACCGCATAAAAAAAAATTGTTCGAAACAACACGAGTAGCCATAGAAAATAAATTTCGCAACACAGGTAAAAAATGTTTTTTTTTATGCGGTGGATAGGGTTTGCATAAAAAAAGTCTTACGCAGAAAACAACACAAAAAACTAACGAAATAACTAGGAATTGCTTTTGTTGAGGAAGTCAAAATAAACTAAGTGATAATAATTTTGCCGAATTGTCAGGCTAAATTTCTCGAAAAAAGAAATATTTGAGAGATTACAGTGACTTTAAGGTGCCCCTGTGGTCACTTGAAGATAGTCGAACCTCCATGTATCGAACTTCTACATCTCAAAATTTTCTATATATCGAAATATCAGCAAATTTCTATGTTTTATTACATAGAAAAATTGTTTCTATGTATCGAAAAAAACTCGATATATTTTTTCGAGGCATCCGTAGATTTTTTTTTCCCACTTTAGACTGTTTGTCTCATGAAAAATGAAGATTAGGGGAGAAAATTATGTTCACTTACGGTTGCTACAAAACTCATAAGGAATCTGGGGTTGAGGGGTGTGTAGATAGGTCGTTGTTTCGTTCTGGAATTCTTGAAATTCCCTCAAGTTTATTTCAAATCTTAGTTGTAACCAGTAACATTGTAAAATCAGTTTCAAGTCATCCCTTTTGTCTGTTGATTATCGTTCCTAGGCGTTTTAGCTGCAGTAAAAATCATTCAAGTTAAGTAGATTGATTTTTTACTTTTCTTTCGATTACATTGTCAAAATGAAAATCCCCTAATGTTGCGGATCAAGTTGAATTGTTGAAGAATGAAGATGTATGAAGGCGCAAAAATGTAATTTCTGTTATTTTTTTAATAATCAACTTTCATTTAATCCGATGCTCATATTAATTTGAAATTTGGTTTCATACATGTAAATTAGCTTTATAATGTTTTAGGAGACTTTTAGAATAAAATAAGATCGCTCTATATGTCGAAATTTCTATACGTATATCGATTTTTTCCCCCGACAACTTGCTACTTCGATGTATGGAGGTCCGACTGTACTACCTCGCACTCGTTTTATAAGTAATTGCGTCAATTGAGTCCCATACCGATTGAAATTTCCTTGCACCAAACCAAAAAAAAAAAAAAAATATAAAAAAATAGCACTAAAACACAGGTTTGAGTGTGCAATTAAAACAAAAATGAATCATTACACTGTTTCAAAATCAATTCGGGTCAGACACGACATGAAATATAAACAATTTTTCATAGACCCCCCCCCCCCCCCCCTGGAAAATTTTAAAATGACCAAACAGATTTTGCTTTATCTGCATATAAAGAATATTTGCACTATTTTAAATTTAAAAAAAATGACGTAATTATTTTGAAAACACATTAAAAAAAAAGTATTTGCAAGTTTGTGCATTTATGTGCTACTTTAGCTTCAAAACGCAAAAGCCTTTCCTCATTGAAATTAGAAACTCTTTCAATTCCTTTTAGTTTGGTAGCACTTTTTGGCGTTTTTGTCTTCAATTTTGCCTGGAAGTTCTTTTTGCCCAAATTTTTCCTTATTAGGGCCCACGTTTCTAATATGACTGAATCTCTTTTCTTTGCAGAAACTGAATAGAAACGCAATTAAAACATAAGTTTTCACTTGGGTTTTTTTTACTGAGCAATCACGATTGCTTATTGTTCTCACTCGACTGTTTTTGGCGTTCCTATGATTTTATTTTTCCACCGTTACCCTCCGCAGCATCACCGTCGACCGGCTCCTCACGATGCTGCACCTCTAGCGAAAACAGTCTCCAGGTTTCGTCAATATCCTATACTTACACGCATACATACACGCACCTACACACATATACATATATACACCTACACACACACACACCTAGACACTCACATACACACAACTACCCACACACTCATGCCTGCACACAGACACAAACACATGCCTACATACACATCCCCCCCCCCACACACACCTACACACATCTACCCACACACTCATGCCTGCACACAGACACAAATGCCTACACACATGCACATACCCCCCCACACACAAACACACACGCCTACATATACACACACACTCGTGATTGCAAAAAACATAATTTGAATTCCAGATGACAAAATTCAAATTATTTTTTTTTTCTTAGTTTTATGAGTTACCTGATGAATATGCAAAAGCTGGAGCAATTCAACCATAAAGGAGAACTATTTCAATTTTCAAATCTTAGAATAGCCTTGTTCGTTACACTAACGCACTTACCTAAACAGTAGAGATGAACTACAGTGCCTCGAGAAAACTCTAGTTCTTCAAAATTTGCCGCTAGTCGTAAAAGCTAGAGAATCCCTGAGATACGAGTATTTCTTTTTTTCCCCCTCTCAGTGCAATAATCTTCATTAGTCACTCTTATGCTAGATATTCATCAGGCCCGTCATTTCGATTTGTACCACGACGGGGACAGGTGTATACAAAATGCAAATTTATCAGAAAACAGCAAAAACCAATAAAACATCAAACCAATAAAAAACAAACCGCTTCTACATTTGAACAAAGCAATTGCCTGTTTGGTGATATTTTGATATTTGAAATTTTAACCTTAACTCCAGAGGATAGCATTAATTTTCAACCACTTTTTTGATTCTTCATTCCCCCAAAATGGCTGTCTTACCAGTAAAAGTTACTGGATCGAGTTCAGCCTTGTCACGATAAAGCCTTTCCCTGCATGTTAAACATTACCAAAACATGTTACAGTGGACCCTCGTTTTATGCGGGGGTTACGTACCACGGAAATGCCACGTAAATGGAGACCTAATATTAGTATTGAAATAGGGGTTAGGTTCCGTAGGCAAATAAAAAAATTCATTTAGCGATGACTAATTGTACATATAGTAAGTTTAACGTGTACTTATTTCGATTTCTATGCACAATATGCATAAAGAAAACAAATTAATTTGGTGTTCTGTTTATAAAAAGAAGCTGGTCTTTTGGCAGTCATTAAGAATTTTTCTCTGCAGTTCTTTGCAGAGCATTAACGCTTCATAGATCACTTGCGTCATTTCCATGACAGAATCTTTCTTCACTAACAAATCAGAAAGATCATTTCTATTGTCTAGGAATGACTCAAATTTTTCAATGTGAACGTTTTTAGTTGTGTGTCATTGATGATGGTATCCTCGCTATTTTTTTCATCCTTTGTCACTTTTAAAAGCTCTTCTTCCAGTGAGCTCTGAAACTGTGTGAGTTTAATAATTTTACTTCTGGAAAGATCTCTGGAACCAATCACATAAAATGTCTCCAATGGCCCAAGCTCGATTATTAGCATGCCAAAATGCAATCTATTATGTGTAATCTGCAAACTTTAGACGTTTGGATTTTGAAAGAGGGGAAAAATTTATCTGTTTGCATTGCCGCATCCACGTAAAATCGAAACTCATCCGCGTAAAATAAAATAAAGGTGTCAAATCTTAAACCACGTATAATTGAAACCATGTAAAATAAACCTGTGTAAAACGATGGTCTACTATAACACTATTGCAATGTTGGATCAGAGAATCCATTGCAATTCATTACTTTTTTCCAGGTTTCACTTTGAACAGTGTGGTCTAGCACAAACATGTAACACATTAAGCTTTTTCTGCTGACAATTGCTGAAAAAACTTGCCGGATATTGTATCATCATGGGTGCCACTCTAAAAATTGGCCAGGACTGAAAAGCGCGTGGCTCCATTTCGCGACACCAAAATGTTAGCGCTTAGTTTGTTTGATGTTTTAGACATATACAGTGGCTCCCAAAAGTGTTCGTACACTTTGAAATTTTTTAGTAAAACCAAAATAACTCGAAACTGAATTCGAATATAGAGTCCAATATTTTTTCACATCATTCCTATGTCATTCTAAATACAACCCATTGGTTTTTTCAAAATATTGACGGATCTTCTTTTTGAACTGGGTCAGAAAACGAAGAGACAGAGAAATAACGCCACAAAAGTCATCGTACACTCAAATATTTTCGAATAAATTCATGATTAAAATTATCATATGCCGTTTTATTGATATTTTTGCATTATGTTGACATTTATAAGTCATTTGGCTTTAATTTTTTGTTTATTTATTCCTTAATATTGTGCTTATTACTGTAAAATGGCTGGTATTCGTACAAAACCGCAAATACCATTCAAATTTTGAATTTTTTTTTCCCACAGTAGTTTTAAATTGGTTTGAAATGTCTCTAAATTAGTTAATTTATTTGTTTTATATAGTAAAGTGCTTGATAAAATGCTTTAAAGAAAGGAATCGGACCGAAAACAAGGTAAGAAAAGGTCAACTGGCAAAGTTGACAAAACGTGATCGTAGATTTAAAGTTAAAAAATTTATGAAAAATACACATTTGAGTACTATAAAAGTTTCTGCCGAGTTAAATGAAACATTTTACATTTAATTTTCACCTAAAATTGTTCGCCAAGTTCTCTGATTAGCTGTATTAAATGGGATCTCTTCCCGCAGAAATTTTCTTGGTCGTGCGAAAAACAGAAAGCTTACGCTTTTCGTCGCAAAATCAATGATAAATAAGCTAAAAACGTTTTGGAATCACGTGTTACTTACAGATAAAAATTAATTCAACATTTTTGGTTTAAATTGTTGTTTAACTGTAAGTAGAAGAAAAAAATAGGAACTTAATCTTAAGAACTTAGTTGAATCAGTTAATCAGGACGGTGGAGGTGTTTTAGTGTGAGGGTGCATATCAGCATCAGGATTTGATAGTTTGTAATTTTTTGATGAAATAATAAATCATGCCGTTCCTTTAAATATTTTAAAAACCAATTTTGAACTCTTAGCCAAAAATTTGGTTATTGGAAACAACTTTGTTTTTTATCAAGATAACGATAAGAAGCACTCGGTTTTCAACGTTTGCGTCTAGTGCCTCGAAAATTGTCCTAAAGTTTGGAAAATACCCCCTCAAACTCCAGCTTTTAACTTAATGTAATGTATTTGGAGATATCTGGAGGCTAGATTACAAAAATAGGGCTTTAAAACAAAAATAGAGCTAGAAACAGTAAGACTCGAAGTGTGGTAGAACACTTACTCAGAAATTACGCAAAAAAAAAGATAGAAAAAGAATGAAATCTATTCCCAGACGTTTAAAAAGTGTTATGAATACTGTATGATATTCTACTAATTAATAACTTAATCAAAACTTAAATTATTCAATAATATATAGACATTTTATAAAGTGTACGAAGACTTTTGTGAGATAAAATTTCCAGCACTTTTTGGTTTTTGATTTTTAAAAAATTTGGTTTTAATATTTTTTAAAAAAATTTCATGTAATTTTGTTAAAAATTTTTCACAGATCTTATAATTAAATACCTATTCCGAAATATTAATTCTAACCAATGGATTGGGGCCTATTTCGTTGAAAGTCTTAGGTGTACGAAGACTTTTGGGAGCCACTGTATAATGCTAATTTTTGATGCTGTAACTATATAGTAAAACCAAATTGTAAGATTAAGTAAAAATTAAAACCTAAATAAAAAAATAACATATCATTGTCCAAGATTTTTAGGAGGTAAAAGCAGGAAAAGAACTTAATAATAAAATACAGTAAAAAAACTTACTATTTGCTACTGCAGAAAAAAGGCTTCAGATTTTATAGTTCATGTTACATAAATAGTTCATATTTCATACAGAAAAATAGTAATTAAAAAAATTCAGGTATGAGATTCTTGGCTATAAGATGCATTGTGATAAAAACTTTAAAATGGTTGAAATCAACAGATTGAGTGACTTATTTAATTATTAAAAAAAAAAAACATCTTATCTTTGTAACTTTAGCAGATGGGCCAGTTTTTTGTCCTCAGAAGAATAACACCATTTTTGAGAGTGAGAGATTCAAAAGTAAAGATTTGTTTCATCTATAAAAATCATTTTGAACATAGAAAAAAAAATTCCGATGTCCGAAATGTTTGAAAAGACGGAATTCCGTCCCTTGGACGGAAGTGTGGCAACCATGTGTATCATCCAATTTACTTTTATTCCGGTTACTGGGTGACAAAAAACTTGAAAATTTGAGAAATACCCAATAATGCCATCAACCAATTATCTTTTTGTTTTCATCGATCTAAGGCTGTAAATTCGCTCACTACACCATCTCGCTCCCAACGTTATTTTCTGCTGGTCTCTGTCCATTTGATATGTTTTTCTACAAATAGATGGAAGTTTTTCATCTGTAAGACTCACTAACCTTTTTTTAGACTTCTATTTTTTCAAGACAAATTTGTGTTACAGTTGTTTGGAGCCAGTCTGGCATTCCCTTTGTTCAGTCTAATTGTCCGTTTTCTGCAACAAGGAATTCCTCTGATTGTCCAATCTTGCTTCATGACTAGAGCTGCTGACAATCTTTTTGAAAAAAATTTCAGAAGTTAAGGCATGTATCCTCTCATCACATCACAATTGCTTCAATATTGGATTTAATATTCGCATGAGCAATGAGACGATGAAGAAATAATGCAAGGTGTCCCCACAGCTGATCAAGAGAGGCAAAGCATAAAACAATTTTTACTTGCAAATGCCAACCAAGAAGCAAATTTTCAAAATTTGTTATAGAATGTGCTATAAATGATGTATCTAAAAAAAAAAAAAAACAAGCATATTTTACACGTTTTCTCCACTACTTCAATACGTAAGAGTAAATTTTTAAATATCAACTTAGATTTTTAACTCGGGCTCAATTTTATGTTTTCCTATTTAGAACATTTTTAAACAATAACATCAGTTTAAAAATAAAAAAGTGTTCAAAATTTAGGGCTTGAAAAAAAAAATATTAGTTTGAAGTTTGATTGAATTCAAATTATACTTTTCGCAATCACGAGTGTGTGTGTAGGGGGGATGTGTATGTGTGTGTAGGCATATGTGTTTGTGTCTGTGTGCAGGCATGAGTGTGATGAGTGTGTGGGTAGTTGTGTGTGTATGTGTAGGTGTCTGTATGTTTGTGTAGGTGTCTGTATGTATGCGTGTGTGTATGTATGTGTTTGTGTATGTGTGTGTGTGTAGTTGTGTATGTATGCGCGTGTGTGTAGGATATGGATGCAACCTGGAGACGGTTTTCACTATAGGAGCAGCATCGTGAGGAGCCGGTCGACGGTGATGCTGCAGAGGGTGCTGGCGGGAAAATAAAATGATAGCACATCAAAAGAGTCAAGTGAGAACAATAAGCAATCGTGATTGCTCAAAGAAAAATGGTAAAACTTTTTGGTTCCTTGGAATAATACATACTACTATACATGAAATAGGGTCTGAAGAATCAAGTACCAGTCAATGAAGTACTAGCCAATGACCATACATCCTTTGTATTGTACTCAGAATATCTAATTTTTTACTATGAAGATGGTTAAGTCTTCTGCAGACTCTGTCTTTCATCTTTGACTTGCTCTTCAGCACCCTTCTTTTCTCCCTCTTTCTATTTCTTTCGATTACTCAAAATGATTTTGACTTCTCAAGTGCTTCGTAGTATAGTTGAGTTGAAAACTCTGTGCTTCTGCATAGCACAAAAGTATTTTTTAAAATAATCGTTTTGTGATGAGCCTCAATTCCTTCAAGCATAGGATTCCTAAAAAATTTCTGATTGTATTCAGTGAACAAATGTTTTCTGAGGGGAAGGAGTAATATTTTCATAGCTGCCAACATATCAACTTTGAGAACCTTACAATGCATGGCGTGGGTGTATTTGTACACTTTTTTAAGCAGCACACAACAAACTGTTAAAACTAAATGCATTATATTTTAAAATCTTTACTTGAAGTTATAATCAGCACAGAAAAAAGCGAAAAAAAAAACTGGTTTCACAAAAGATAAACGTAGGATTACAACAAACAGTGAGTTTCAAAAAGGCAGGCCTATGCACTTAAAAATTTAAGAATACAAGTGTGCACTTTTAAAATATTGTCGAATATTTTTCTGTAAGATGCATCATTTAATACTAATCTTTTATAAAAATATTCTTTTGGAAGAAACAAATAACTTGCTGCGTTATCTTACTTTTTCTTTCATAAATTAATGCAGTCAGCAGTTTTTGCTGAAACAACTTTAATTGGAACTTAAGATTTCTTAAGTTGCTGACTTAGCAACATTCAAAAATTTTATTTCAGTAACTTTTTCAAAACAATTTTTTTTTTTGTAAATTCTTAATGTGTGTGTGTTATTCTGGTTATTATCAAGCAGAGAACTGCACAGCTCTGTCCTTGCCTTTCTGACACTACTGAATATTCTTTTGCACTCTACTCTGCATTGCTGTGAGGTATGGCTAAAATGGAAAGCATAGAAAAGGAGAGTCTCTTTTTCTATGCTTTCCATTTTAGCCTTTATACTTCAATGACCCATTGACATTAACTAATTTCTTCAAAGCAGCCTATTTTTTATCCATCCTCTCCCTTTTTAGCACATCATCGGGCAAATTATCTATTTGTACAGAGCGAAATTCACTTTGGAGCTTATCTTAGGCTCTTCATCTGCAGTTTCTCTATTCTTCTGAAGCAACATAACAGGAAACTCATAAAAAAAAAAGCAATACCCCAGAGATCTAAAACCCAATTATCTTACAATTATGCCATAAGATCTTACAAACTTACAATACCTCCAAAAATCTTACAATGTAAGGCTAAATCTTACAAGTTGGCAGCTATGTATTTTACCACATTTTTTATTCAAATTTAGTCTCAATAAATTACTTCTAATAACTGAAATGTTCTTGAAGAATGAATGTCGCATGTGGTTGATGGGAATCCATTTTTGAAGTTGGAAATGAACTGACATCAATATTCCATACTTTCTCAAATATCTTCTCTGCATTGTTATCAGGTTAGACAGTCCAAAGGGGTCTAGGCCTGAGGATGGCCTGTCCATCTTTAGAAGCTCTACCCCCTCCCGCAGTCACCCCTCCATCAGAAAGTAAATCTCCTACTCTTTACAGGGACAAAAGTCAAATACTTATCTTTCCAATCGCCCTCTTTTCCTCTGGCAAAAAACTGACAGAGCTGCTTTTTCAGTAGTATAATTCTCGGACATACTCTGCATTTCATTCTACTCCATCTTACATGTGTGATCTAAATACATTTTAGAAGATGTTGAGTTTTCCCTATTTATTTTCAAGAACAATAAAATGAATGCATATGCAAAACCAGACTTGAATAAAATTTCAATTAGCTCAGCATTGGATTTGTGAAGGATTTTAAGAAATATACTCACCCACACTAAAAGTTATACTCACTAAAATTTAAATTTTTTTTAAAAACATTTTTTGTCAATTTCTAAATTTCATCAATATCAGCTCTTTGAAAACTGAGCCAAATGATCATTTCTCCCAAACAAATAAGAAATGCGCAAATTTTTTATTGAAAACAATGTTCTACATGCACATTGAAAAATACTATTGAATTCACTAAAATTAAAGGAAAGAAAAATACTAGAAGAGGACGAATAAAATCATCAACATTGTCATTTGGAAAACTTTAATGAAACACTAACAATTCTTCTCTTCTGTTTTTTTTTTTTACATTTTTATACATATTGTTTTGATATGGAGAAGCAGATAGTAATTTTTCAGTAACTGATTTATTGTAATAAATCATACTTGAGTTTAATAAAAGCATTTAAAAACTGTAAAATTTAAAAGTGAAGTCCAAGTAGTTTAGTAAGTAAGTCGTGTCCAATAGTTTAGGTAAGTCTCAGTAGTTTAGTCCAAAAAAGTTTTTCCAGCATGACAAAACACGAATTAAGAAAAGGAAGAGGGCCAATCAATCTTCTCCACCTTCTGAAAAAGAAAGAAACAGCATGCAAAATCAATAAAAGCAAAAGTAATGCAAAATATTTCAAATATAATGTATGAGAGCTATTACATTGTATTTTCAGGACACATTGTAAAATTGTTTTTAACCCTATCTTCACTTCTAAAAATTTGATTTAATAAAAAGCATATGGAAATTTATTTTTGCAAGAACTCAATTTTCCACTTTACAAACTAAATATTGCTTTGGAATGATAAATCCTTATCTGAAAACAGAACAAGTAGTTTTTTTATTACGAATAAATAAATATGCAACTATTTCAAAAGTTTTTTCCCAATCAATTGTTTCTAATTATCTAAAAATTATCAGAATTATCACAGGACTTCAAACAAAATTCAAATATATACCATTTAATTCATCATCCCCATCGTCGTCATCATCATCATCTTCAGTTTCAAAAGTGTTGTCAGGGATGTCGTACAAACGAATAACAGGCTAAAATTAAAAAGTAAGATTGTTATGAAAATACATCAGATAAATTCTTTAAGCAATATCAGTTTTTCTCTTCTAAATTTATTCACTCTAAATAAGTTATCAACCAATGAAAATAACGCATAGCAATATGAAAATAACAGCATCAATACACCAGTCTCTATAAATCAGTATCATTTAGATTCAGACAGATACCTGAATATAAATGAAACATCCAGGTTTTTGAAATTATCATATGAAAAGCATTTTCAAATGCGAGACTATGAAGATACCTATTTCGCAACTAAATTATGTGCTGATATAAACTACAGTCGGACCTCCATACATCGAAATTGCAAATTGTCGGAAAAAAATTCGATATATAGAAATTTCGATACATAGCAAACAACCTTATTTTATCCTAAAAGTCTCCTAAAACATTAAAATTAAAGCTAATTTACATGTGTGAAAACCAATTTCTAATTGATACGAGCATCGGATTAAATAAAAGTTCAGAATTAAAAAAATAACAGAAATTACATTTTTCGCCTTCATGCATCTTCATTCTTCTTCAATTCAACTTGATCCGCAACATTTGGGGACTTTCGTTTTGACAATGTAATCGAAAGAAAAGTAAAAAATCAATCTACTTAACTTGAATGATTTTTACTGCAGCTAAAAAGACTAGGAATGATAATCAGCAGACAAAAGGGAGAACTTGAAACTGATTTTACAATGCTACTGGTTACAACTAAGATTTGAAACAAACTTGAGGGAATTTTAGAACTTCAGAACGAAACAACGACCTATCTACACACCCCTCAACCCCAGATTCCTTATGAGTTTCGTAGCAACCTTTAATAAACATAATTTTCTCCCCTAATCTTCATTTTTCATGAGACAAACAGTCTAAAGTGGAAAAAAAAAAATGTATGCATGTCTTGAAAAAAAAAATCGATATATAGAGATTCTTTCAATATATAGAAACTATTTTTCTATGTAATGAACATAGAAATTTGCTGGGATTTCGATATATAGAAAATTTGGATATGTGGAAGTTCGATATATGGAGGTTTGACTGTATTTGAAAAAAAAAAAAAAAATCTTTCCTACGAAATAAAGCAATTATTTTCAATTAAAACTGAAACAGACAAAAACAAGCTGGATGGCAAAGTACTTGTTCTTAAAATTACCATGAATAAAACTAGAGAAGTACCTTATTTGGATCCTTCATAATTAGATATTTTCCTTCCTTTAATTTCATGCAAGTGTCAATGATGCATCTGAGTATACCCCAAGCGTTGTCCATGTTTAAGTTGATTTGATCAGCAAACTCTTTAGGCTTGAACTGTTGAGTTCCTAATATAGCATGTTTGGCAGAATCCCGCACATGAACACGAGAAACATATCTGAAGAAAAAAATACTTTTGCTTTAGTGATGCATTCACAGCATGAATTACACAAGAAAAACCTCACTACTTCCCTTCCATTACTAACTTTTACAGCTTTTTATCTTTTTTGTAGACATATTTTTTAAAATTCTATTATTTGACTGAACCATGTGTAAAAATTTCAAAATTTTCAAATATCTGGCTATATGGTAATAGATCTAGTGTATAATTTGCTTTCTAAAAATAGAAGAATTCAGAAAGCAAGAGAATAAAAAAATACCTAAAAATAATGAGAAATATTTAATTAGTATTAGTATTGTTTTATTAGATAATCTGTAATGATGAAAAGATCTCTTCTATTTCATTTTTGCTAAACAAATTTTGGGTAGTTTCAAACTATATGTCATATTTCTCTAACATATTTCCTCATATAGAAACTGTTAAGTCAACATGAGAAATGCACAAGACACACATATGAATAAAATAGTCTTAGTTCTGCAACCATGTTTCATTTTGTCTCTGCAAAAGACAGACCCCCCCCCCCCCCCCCGACTTATAGTAAAGCCTACCGGAACCAAATATTTCCCCACAGATGCAATGTTGAAGATCCTCGCTTAATCAAACAAGATTGGTGTGCTTTTTGCAAATATTTTTTTAAAAAGGAATTCAAACATAACATAAGAAACAAAAAGATTTTTTTGAGGGGGGGGGGATAATGTTTGGGGTACATAGTGGAAGGTTTCAAATGTGAAGGCAGTTTTTCTCTTAGAAAATACAAGTCAATTGAAACCTCTTGACCACAGAATAATAGGCTTTAGGCTTTGTGAATGTTTAAGAGGGGATTATAATTTTCATTATGGTCCAGAACAGGAGATACAAAATTGTTATTGAGAAACTTGAAATGTTTTAAAAAGTAATTTAGGAAAATTGGAGGCAAAAAAATTTTTAAATATATATTTTAATTTGAAGTTAGTATATTATTTTGTTTATTTAGTTTTCAAAAATATTTTACCACTAACAATAATTATTTCTTTTAAAGAGCTATTGATTTACTATTATGAACATAGTCAAGTGTTTTTAGTTTGGTAACGTAAAGAACATTTTTCGGCCTAATCAAATAACCCGCTAAACGAATAACATGTTCTAAAACTGATGGTATTTGCTTAAAGTGGGGCCGACAGTATTCAAGAACTACATGTAATCATTTTAATATTATAAATAATTTAAATTAAGTAATACACAAGCATTTTGCTGATGAGTTAATGATATTCTTTGTGGACATTTCATTAAACCTAACTTTATTAATTTAGGAATTTCAGTGGTAAGTGCAAAAGTACTCACCCAAATTTGATTTGATCTGAACCAGCCAAGAGAGCTTGGACAGTCCACTTTGCCAGTTTGCATGAATTGTTCTTTAGTTCATTTGCCAGAACGGCACCTCTTTGAGTATCTAACTTTTGACGCCAATCAATACCACCAGATGTCTATAACAAAAATTGTTCATGTTAAAAATTAAACATCATTAAAACATGTGATAACAGTCATTAATTTTATTAATTAATGTAAGATATTTAATGAACAATGCACTTTGCCTCACAAAAACTATTATATTTTAAGAACTTTATCTGGAGACTATTTTCAATGACTAAGGCTTTTTTTTTTTTTAAGTAGTTGATATATTACACATTTGAGGCAATGAGAAGCAATGGGATGTAAGTGGCAAAATTAAAATTTTGGAGATAACCAGTACACACGGTAGGTGAACCTTTCCTCTGTCTTGTGGCAAGAAATGGTACTAGTAATCCTGGTAGTTGCTGTTATAGAGCATGATTTAAAAAAAATTTCAATGAAAGCCTACCTAGGAGCTAATCCTTAAATGCGTTTTACTTAAAATGTGAAATCATCCACTTGCATCCCTTTGCTTCTCACAGCCTCATTTGGCTTTCACATGTTAAAAAATTTGTTTATTTTTTGATGGCACAAAGTATGAATGATATTAATAACTGAACAGTTATCTAGTAGTATCTGATTTTTGGCTAATGACTGCTCTTGCTATTGGTTCAAAAGTACAAAATATAAGACACAAGGGCGCCCATATAGGGGGGCAAGGGGGGCCCCTTTGAAATTAGAACTTTCTTGCTTTTGGTACTTTTTTCTTTGCTGGCTGGAAAAGAAATTTTTATACATTTTTGCAAAGAAAAAAGCACTAAAAGCAAGGAAGTTTCATTTCTAAAGGGGGGCTAAAGCCCCCCTTACCCTCTATATGGGTGCCTTTGCCGGGATGTCTTGAATCTACCGGTACCAGGAGCAGATACAGGGGGAGGGCCACGCTGTAAACCGTCGACAATTTGCTTTTGGTACTTTTTTTCTTTGCAAAAATGTAAAAACATTTATTCTCCAGCCATTAATGAATAAGTTATTAAAAATGAAATACTTTAATGGCTCTAATCTGTCCTGAAATCGGTTTCCATGGAGAAAATACCCTCCTAACCCCGCCCTCTTATAATTTTGCATATAGGCGCCCTTGATAAGACACATTTAGCAAAATAACAATGTCTTTTATTTTTTACAGCTTGACTATGACGTTCCTCCCAATGTTTACCGATTACAAAAAGTTGGGGACGCTCCTTCATTAAACTACTATAGGCACAAACAAGAACTGATTACATTGATCAGCACATTGTATGATGCATTGCAATTTTGTTTCTAACAATTACAAAGTATTGGTGTACCTGTGGATTATAGATTGAAAAATAAGGCACGTTTAATGCTAAGTGAAAAATAAAAATCTGACTATCAAGTTCTGGCAGTTTGATCAATCAAGAAATTTTAATATAACTCAGGTTGATTAATACACTTTTTATGCAGTGAAATTATATCTACAAATATAAAAAGCTTGGGAGTCATCACATTAAAATATACAAGTAATTAGACAAATATTTATAAATACCCTAATTCATAAACAAAAGAAAAAACCTTAAGTTTTCCTTGATGGCACAAACTTTTATTGAAACACTAAGCATTCATACACAAATGTTTATTCACTTAAATTATACCAGACATCAAGCATTTGACGTTCAATTACAGATATTTGTTTTTGTTGTTCAATGATAAAAAGAAAAGATCAGATGCAGTTTTTAATTTAGCTGATATTTTGGTTATATCTAGTATTTTTAAGTTCTTAATTAAAATGAACCTAGATATGTTTCTAAAGCTGCAATAGGAAATCCCTTTAAATGCATCTCTGAAGACCTTAAAACTGAATTACTTACCCTTGGATCCCACTCATTTAGGGCTTTTATATTAATGAACTGTAATTCTTGATTTGGACCTAACATTACGGCATCATGCTCACTACGTACAATCAGCTCAACACCATCGCCAAGATCCCATAACCGATATCTAAAATGCAAATTAAAATAAATTTAAGTCTATGCAATTCGGTACAGTTCTGTTATGCTACATTTACATAATGTTCAAAAGACTGAAAATTACCTGTATGCAACAGATGCAACTTCTACTTCTTCATCTGTTTGAATAAAAGGATTAACATTTTCAAAAGAATATTTTTCTTCACCCTAAAGAAAGAAAAAAAAATCAATTAGCAACAAAGGGAATAGGGATGAGAGATTGAAAGTTCTCAATCACCAAAATTTTGGAACACAAATTGTTAAAAAAAAAAACAGTCTTCTACTAGAAAGTTAATCAAGCTTGCAAATGTATTCCGTGCTCAGTAAAAATACATCTGCAAATACAATGCATAAATCCCCCCCCCCTCCATTTTGAGTTTTAAGTGAGTTACAGACCAGCTCAGCTACTTAAAACCTCTCATTAAGAGAAACATAAACACAGAGCACTACCAATGCAGAGTTCAGAAAGCATGGTGTCAAAATGAAATGTCTGAGGTCAGCTTGTATTTATTTCTCATTGCATCTGCTGATGACCCGTGTAAGATTTGCACCAATCAGATTGATTTGAACATAGTTTTATTTTTTTTAAAAACTTTATTTAAAAGTAGTTTACAGAAATTGTTACAAACTACCCTTTTTTTCCTCCTTTTTTGTATCACACTACTTGCTACTCTACTTTTTAAAAAGAAGTAGTGTGATGCACTAAAACCTGTTAAAAGATATAGGTACTACAGTAGTGTCACTACTTGTAGTGCGCTACTTCCGACCACTGATTTTAACAAACCACATGTGATGTTTAAATGAAGAACAAAAGGCTGCTTCATTACAAATTAACTCCTAACGCAAAATAAAATATTTACAAAAAGTCAGAATCATGAAAAACAAATTTCAAATAATCTGACTTCAGAAGATCCTAATGAATAACTCCATATCTCCTATGCTTGCAGAAATTAGATGAAGCTTTGAAAAAAAAAAGGAAAGTTCAAGTGATTGTAAACAAATAATGCAGAATTACAAACACAAATGTATAGGTAGTTTCTTAGTTCATTGCATATACAAATCACTTTAAATTTATATGAAGGCATCGTTATTTATTTAAAACAATGACAAACCATTTTCAGCACTTGTTGTGAGAAATTATGATTTATAAAAGTAGCTTCCAATGCTAAATTCCTTGGGGAATTAATACTATTTCCTTCTTCATGAGGTGGTTCAGCAGCAGTTTCATTAACAGTAAGTAAATCTGAAAGATATAGTACACAATTTTAACATATTTCACTCACATAAGGCAATCATTTGAGGTTTTTGGACAGAGGAAAGGAAAATCTTTCAGAAAAGTAAAACTCTTTGAAAACAGCTTCGCACAAATTAAAAATCAAGGAATAAATACACACATACACACAAAAAAACTTGCAGGTTTGAACCTTAATTTTTAACTCTGAGACAGTTTTGATTAGTTTCTTTTTCCTAACATTTGTACATAGGCAACTCATATATTCATTTTGACCATCCCTGTAAGTATCTCCAAAAGCTCAAAACGGTTTAGCAATAGAATGTTCTCAGTTTGTGTTTAGGACTTGCACTGAGTACAAGAGTCAGAGTATGGATATTAAAAAAAAAGGACAATGTTAATAAAATTTTAGGATGACAAATATAAAAAATATCAAGTTTTGTACTGCTCATAGTTTAGGAAAGAGGACAGAAACAAGGCAAGGGGCTGTCCACAAATGATACCCCCCTTTGAGGGGGGGGAGTTGTGCTTGAAATTGTGATAGGTGGAGGGAGATGATAAGAAGTGTGACATCATATTTTCTTATACGAATATGTTTTTGAAAAATTGTGTGGTGGGTGACAAAGGGTTCAAAAATATTGAAACTGGTTTCATGGAAGTTTTATTGTTTGTTTTCACGTTTTTCCATTCAAACATAGATTTTGGTGAATTTTGTGAAATGGGTAAGCTGCCTGACCTCTTACCATGCAAAAATATTGTGTGACATCATTTATGGACTGCTGCCAAACCAAAATCAGAAACTAAGTTTTTCATGAGTCAAAACCATAGTCCCCCCCCCCCCCAAGAATTGCAACTTTGTAAAGAATTTTCTAAAATAAGCATCTTGTACAAGGGCGTTGCAGAAGAATTATGGTCCATTTTCCACAAGAAGGCACTTTGCCCCACCTTCTCCAACAGAGTTCAATTGAATTTTAACGTGCAAAAAAAATTTAAGTGTCCTTTATATCACTTGCCTGTTGCTACTTTCGTTATTCTTACATTTTAAAAACAGCTGCTTTTACGACAAAATGCTATGATCCGAATATATCTTCTGCCAAAAACAACGAAATAGAATCATCGGGTACCACGTGACGAAGGCGGAGTAAAGTGCCTTCTCATGGAAAATGGACAATACTTTGGTGCAACTTAAGAAGTACTGAGATTATTATATACAAATCTTTATTCAAAAAATACTTTCCACTTTTTGAAAAACAAGTACAGTTAAACCTCATTATCGCGACACCCGGATTTCACGACACTCCGGATGTCACGTCACTTTTCCAAAGTTCCAAACTTATGCCATATAATTTTAATGTTAAGTGGCTCCGGATTTTACGGCAGTTTTTTTTCGTGCAACTCCGGTTAAGACGACACTTCGAGCTGAGCAGACTGGATCAAATATTTCTTTGCAATTGGAAAATGTTCAGTAAAATAATGAAGACATCTGGAAATGTTTGTTGTAGGGATTTCGGACTCTGACAAAAGATTTGACCAGGCATGATGCCTCGAGAATAGTGGGGGACAAGTAGATAAGTTCTGAAAAGTACAGGTTCAGACAAGAGGGACAATAGAAAAGAATGAAAAGCAAGTGGATTGCAATACTGGATGAGGAAAACAGCAAGAGAAGAGAAAGACTACAGCTACATTAAGCTGTAGCTACGTTAAGCTATAGGTGGTCACAACAAGCTTCTCCCATGAGAAAAAAAGAGATAAGGGACTCCTAATTAGATTGAAAGGGGACACACAACTCTTAAAGTGGATAAAAGGATTAGAAAGGATTTTTTCACCTTCGAAAGGTGGAGCTTAGCTAATTCAAAATCTAATCGAATTGCAGACAAAAGTGAAAAGAGTTTTGAATTGGTTTCTTTCTTGCTGGTAATTTCGTGGCAGAAGGAGTGTGACAAATGTTATTCAAAAATTTATCAAACATTTTATTGGAAAGTATTGTAGAATGGAACAAATAATAATAATAACAATAATAATAATAAGTGAAGGGTTTTTTTTGAATAATTTTTGTTATATTCACAAATAATTCAAATTTACATTAAATCTAATTAAAAAATAAATTAACAGTATTAATTTCTTAATGAAATCTAATTTTATGGTTAACTAATGTTTAATTATGAATTTTTTAAACTATTCCGGTTATGAAGTCGCTCCGGCCATTACGACACCTGGTTGACAGTCCCAAAGGTGTCGTTATAACGAGGTTCGACTGTAAATGATGCCTATATTACATCATTTGGTTTTAACAATGGCAATTTTTTTAACTATCAGCACTTACATGATAGCTACACTAGAGAAAAATGCTTTAACTGCTAAATTAATGTATTTCAGCAACATAGAAGCAGGTATTCAACCTATAATGTTTAGTGTGGCAAAATGTTGCCTTCAATACATTTAAACCCAGTATTTAAAATGTTTTTTGAAATCCAGTTTTAAACCACAGAAAAGATATACTAGAAAGTCAAAGCATAAAGCATATTTATTCATTGGAACAGTTTCAATAGCCATACAGCTTTTGAATCTTGGAGCGAAAATGGATGGAACAATATTCAAAACATGAATAAACTGTTTAAAGGTACTTCCATCCACACAAATTTCCAAGTGTCGTCCCTCTTTAATGCATGTAAATAGAGCAGCAAAAGATATAAAATTATATTTTGCTCGTTGAAAACATATAAAAAAGGACACTTTCCAGTGTTACAAGCATTATATACTTGCTACTGCACATTGTCTAATCATACAACGGCATTAAATCTTACATAGTTCACTTCAAGGTCCCCCCCCCCCCCTTTTCTTAAAAACTTAACATTTTAAAAAACATTATAAAATATTTTGCAGTTAGTTACCGCCCTAAGCCAGGGGCTAAGGCAGAACATAAAATACATCCCCAGCTCAGTTATTCCATCCGAGGACAGCAGTTTTTTGCTTTTTAGCACTCATCAGCCCGGAATAAGAAGTAACTGAGCTGGAAGCAGAAAACCTCTTAAAGGAGCCAAGATACTTCCTATTCCCGGCCGATGAGAGCTAAAAAGTATAAAACTGCAGTCTTGGGCTGAAGGTGAATTTTTTGGAAATTATCTTTCAAGGGAAATAGCTCAGTTTATCACAGTAAAACCCTAGTTACATAATCAAATCAAAATTAAATTAAAAAGAAGATTAATAAAATAAATGTGCAAGAATAAAAGCGAAACATACCGAATTCAGAATCATCCCTTTTATCAAAGAACAATTTATTTCCAACACGCTGAAAAAAAAGAGAGCAATTTAATTTAATTTAAATGTTACAAGTGAAAAATGAAGAGCAATTTTTATTTGAGCACATTTGCTTTTTGACAACTTGAAGGCAATATGGTGAATGTTTGGGAGAAGAAAAAAAGTTTGATGCAAGTATTAACATAATACATTTAGATAGGATAAAAGAAAAAATTATTATTGTATGGAAAATTTTCATTCGGTATAAGATGTGGAATTACTACTTATTTTATGCACATTAATATAAGTTTCATTATTACTCATCATCCCAAATATAAGTCCCACATTCATTTAACACTGATCTTCGACTAAAGTATGAAAGAAAAAAAAACCTTATGCTTTAAGGTACGATGATCTCAAAACAATTCAAGCCAGTTTACAACCTTCCCAAGAAAATAGACATGTGTATTTCTTATTCAACATATGACAAACAGTTAGTAACGAATATTTTGCACATTATAAAAATATTTATAAATATATTTGATTCATTTGCAAGAAAAGATTTAATATTTTATCTTTACTCTCTGTCCGGAGGATGACTGGATCTCTGTGACACGCATAGCCCGTTCGGCCAATTTTCATGAAATTTGGCATGGAATTAGTTTGTAGCACGGGGATGTGCACCTCGAAGCGATTTTTCGAAAATTCGATTTTGTTCTTTTCCCATTCCAATTTTAAGAACATTTTTCCAAGCAAAATTATCGTAAGATGGATGAGTAAATTACCAAGTTATCCTAATGTGGAACCGTAACATGGGCAAGCCAATTGGTGAGAAATTCATCATCCAATAATTCTAAATATACAGGCTAACCAAATGACCTTTTATTTTTCTACTACGGGCAAAGCCGTACAGGTGCCACTAGTCAATATTAAAGTTCTAACCGGGAGACCATACGTTAGTGAAGTGTAGACACGAACTTAAATTTTTGGAATGGTGGAAATTGTACTCAATTTGCCGAATGAGGAAATTTTTGGAAGGTCACAGTGACCTTGCATCGGTCTACCCCAGAGTGCAGAAATGAAAAGAATTTAAACAAGTAGCGATTAAAAGTGAAACATGTTTTTTTGACGGATAAATCATTTGCTCTCGCCTCCCCGTTATCGAAATTTAGGTCTTACAGTTGGGCTAAATTTAGCCAGAAAGGACCTTTTTACTTCCCTTTACAAAAAAGGAAGTATTGTATTCGCGAAAAAAATTTCACCCAAAAATCGGCCTTAATTTCCATTTTGCCCACCCCCAAATGAATGTTGAGTTTTTTTTTTCAAAACGACCACACGTGGGTATGTGCCTAGGAACGTACAGACATCCGAAATATCCATTTTGACGATCCCCGAGTTAATTACAACGAGTTTTCTCGTGACGTCTGTATGTACGTATGTATGTCGCATAACTCAAGAACTGAACGTCCTAGAAAATTGAAATTTGGTACGTAGACTCCTAGTGGGGTCTAGTTGTGCACCTTCTTTTTTGGTTGCATTCGAAAGCTCCAAAGGGGGTCTTTCGCCCCTTTTTGGGAGGAAATCACTGTTAATTTCAATGTAAACTCGCGTGGTGTTTTAATTTGGCGGACACTTGGTGATATATCGCCAGTCTTTGGTCGCCAAGTTTTGCCGCCAACTTGGCGGCAAATTTGGCGATTTTCTTTTATTCATTTATTATTTTTTTAAAATCTGGTTTCAATTTGGCCACTGTTGGTTACATTTAGAGAGTAAACTGTTGAATCACATTCAAATTGCCAATAATGAGAATATGACATTAAATTGGAGTAAAAGGAAGTCATGTGATGCACACATCAGCTCGTTTTCAAAAAGCATTCTGATCACTGTTTCCAAGAAGGTATAATGAGCAGGGCCGCTGAGAGCCAAAGCAGACCCCTTATTAGTCGAGCCCCCGGTCTCCCCATAAAACATATGAGGGAGTGAGAAGCAAAGGAATGTTCGTGGACTGTTTAAAGTTTCGAGTAAAACGCGGTCAAAGTTCCGGTCCTAGGTAGGCTTTCATTGATTTGTTTTCCTAAATCATGCATAGCAGGATTATCTGGGCTACTAACAGATGAAAGGTTTACCTTCCGTTTGTACTGGTTATCTCCAAATTTTCACAGAAATTTAATAAAATGGGAAAGAATCTTTATCTTCTTCTTTACTAATAATAAAGCTGAATGTCTCTCTGTCCGGAGGATGTCTGTAGGATATCTGTAGGATGTCTGTAGGATGTCTGTGACGCGCATAGCGCCTAAACCGTTTGGCCGATTTTCATGAAATTTGGCACGAAGTTAGTATGTAGCATGGGGGTGTGCACCTCGAAGCGATTTTTCGAAAATTCGATGTGGTTCTTTTTCTATTCCAAATTTAAAAACAAAAATATCATAAGATGGTTAAATTATGAAATTACCATAACGTGTTACTGTAACATGGGCACAAGCCAATTGGCGAGATACGAAATTATCATAACGTGTAACCGTAACATGAGTACAAGCCAATTGACGAGAAAATTCACAATACATTATTTGTAAATATACAAGCGAACCAAAAGACCTTTTAATTTTTCTGTTACGGGCGAAGCCGTGCGGGTACCACTAGTAATGTATAAAATGCAATTGTTAATGGAATAGTCACCATTTTGGAAGGGTTGGGTTTCTTCCAGATTAGTGGAAGAAACTGGAGGAAACCAACAGAAAATAAAGCTGTTGTTAAAGTTTAAATACATTAAATTAGCACAAATATATTCTACTAGTGGCACCCGCACGGCTTCGCCCGTAATAGAAAAATTAAAGGTCTTTTGGTTCGCTTGTATATTTACAAATAATGTATGGTGATTTTTCTCGCCAATTGGCTTGTACCGACGTTACAGTTCCACGTTATGATAATTTCGTATCTCACCCATTGGCTTGTGCCCATGTTACGGTTCCACGTTATGATAATTTCGTAATTTATGATAGTTTTTTGTTCTTAAAATTGGAATAAAAAAAGAACCACATCGAATTTTCGAAAAAATCGCTTCGAGGTGCACACCCCCATGCTACATACTAACTTTGTGCCAAATTTCATGAAAATCGGCCGAACGGTTTAGGCGCTATGCGCGTCACAGACATCCTACAGACATCCAGACATCCTCCAGACATCCTCCGGACAGAGAGGCTTTCTGTTTTATTATTAGTAAAGAAGAATACAGTAATTTCTGGCAGAAATGCCGCGGCGCTTATGCGTTTAAAAGTAAAATTTTATTCAGGTGCAGTGCTTCTAGCTAAGCGGCCTTTACGAGCAAAAAAAAAAAAAAAAGATTCCGGCCGCAAGCCTGAACGAGCAAGCAAGGGAGAAAAGGAGATTTCAGGTTTCCTCCTCCTTAATTTTCCCCTCCAACTCATTCCGTGAAGTAGACTTATCCACACCCCACCCGTTTAATGAAATGGACTCATTGCTTTGGAGGAGGGGGGGGGGGGAGACTGAAACAGAATTTTCACCAGAAGCAACTAAAATATATAATTTTAGCCAAGGAGGTCCCTGAACCCATTTCTTTAATGTTCCGCTGAAGAGATATTCTAAAATTGAATTTTAGAACTTCAATTTCGTAATATTTCCGTTGGAATGCTTCCAAAACCTTTCCCTCTAACATCATGAAAGATAGTCTAAAATTGCTTTTTTGTAACTTCAATGCTGAAAAGTTCCCGAGAGGGAAATTTGAACCCCATTCCTTTCCTTATAGTCCTCAATAAAGGTCACATTTGTGTTTCAGGATTTCAATTCGGAAAAATTGCCAGTGCAAGGTCCCTCAAGGGACCTCGCCTTGAGGTGTTGTTCCGTCCTTGTTGGACTGAAGTTGATAGTAATAAATAGTTTAATTATTCATGTATTATGAGTCATTAATGCTTATAGGGCTATTTATATATACTTTTTTCCTTTTAAAAATATCTTTTCTTAGTCTTGCAAAATTACAATTAACATGGTAAATTCTTTTTTAAAAAAAAGGAAGTTTTTTCTATCTCTTCAACTTGGATGAAACTTATTTTCTTCTCTCAAAGCTTTCAGCCACCATTTGTATTAATGAAACAAAATATGCGAGACTGAAATCAATACTGAATGATAGATCGCACACATACAACACAAAAAAAAAAAAAAAAATTACCTGCACAACCACATCCCACGAATAAACGGATCTGGTAGCACACATAAGAGCAGCAATGATTGCATCAGTTGCAAAGACATTCCCCTCTGATTTAGTCAGCTAAAGGGATATAAAAAATTTAACAATCAATAACAAAGCTTAACACTCTATCAATGAATGCATAACATAGAAAATGGCTGAAGCCAGGAAAAAAAGGTATAAATATTTTATAACATTGTGTAAAAACTGCTTTTTTAATTTTGAATGAGACTATTAAAAGTGATTAACTGAAAGCAAGTACCTGACGAATGATGGGGTCATCAGTAGTTGTCACTTTATGAAAAATTCTGTTTATTCGCTGCAATTGTTTTTCTAACTTGCATGTAACTCTGTCATATGTCTTGTCATAAAATTCAACAGCACCACAAGTGTATCTAAATGTTTCAAAGACAAAATGTCAATTATATTATGCACATAAATCAGTGAGAAAGGAACTAATACTTTTATTTCAGTTTCTTTTTATTATAACCCAGATAAATTTTAATTTTTAAGGGGTCACAGTACCTTTCAAACATTTTTTTTAAATTTAAGTAAATATTATATTTTTTTCAAACCATAACATGCATACTTATTTTGTAATCAATAATTTATTTTCAAAATTTAAAAATATTGCCAATTTTATTAAAAGATTCAAAAAAATGAGGAAAATTTCAATTTTTTTTAAATCCCTTAGGCTTTTTTATTTTTGCACTAATTAAAAAATTCTTCTTTGCTAAACGATCACTATAATCATCTCTAAAAATCTGTGCATTCATTTGCTTATAAGTTTATTAGAAAATTTTCTTTGATTAATTAGGTAAAAAATCAAAGTTTTTTTTAAAACAATTTCGTTTTTAAAGGTTTAACATGCTTTAAACATTTGAGTAATTTATAAAATGCTTATCCAATGCACAGTTTTGAGTAAATATGTTATCCCGATTGCAAAAAGTATTACTTTAAAGCTGTATCTTTAATAGAAAAAAAATCTTTAGGGATTCTTATGACATGAAAACACAAAAAACTATCATCGAGAAAAAGCAATTTGAAGTTTTTCTTTCGCATGAGAACACATAGAGAGCATGGCCTAAAACCACTCATAACTTTTTAAATATTTGAACTAAAGCAATGAAACTTTTCCCTTGTGTTCAGAACAGTTTTTAGTTTTGAAATAAGCAATAAAATTTTTTTTGATCGTTTCATCATTTTTGAGGTACCCTTAATCAATGATAGAATTACCCTCTTTTTCAAAGGCACAGGGCATTAATACACTATCATTAGTGTCTACTTACATATCTTTCCCTTCCCCAACACCAGGCAGAGAGAGTTTTCCCAATCTTGGAAAATCCATTTCTTCGATGACTTGCCACTCCGGACGAACGGTCACGGAGGCATCACGGTTCTTGACCGGTGCTTGACCCTTGTTGTCAAACTTATGACGCATTTGTTTTTGCCATTTTCGGACCTGCTGAATTCGATCCCTAAAAAACAGATTTGGTAAATACAGTCGAACCTCTATATATCGAACTTCCACATATCGAAATTCCAGCAAATTTCTATATACGTACATAGAAAAATTGTTTCTATACATCGAAAAAATCTCTATATATCGAATTTTTTTCTGAGACATTCGTCGATTTTTTTTTTTTCACATTAGGCAGTTTGTCTCATGAAAAATGAAGGTTAGGGGAAAAAATTATGTTCACTAAAGGTTGCTATGAAACTCATAAGGAATCTGGGGTTGAGGGGCATGCAGATAGGTCATTGTTCCGTTCTGGAGTTCTTAAATTCCCTCAAGTTAATTTCAAATCTTAGTTTTAACCAGTAACATTGTAAATTCAGTTTCAAGCTATCCCTTTTGTCTGTTATCATTCCTAGTCTTTTTAGCTGCTGTAAAAATCATTCAAGTTAAGTAGATTGATTTTTTACTTTTCTCTCGCTTATATTGTCAAAGCGAAAATCCTCTAATGTTGTGGATCAAATTGAATTGCCGAAGAATGAAGATGTATGAAGGCGCAGAAATGTAATTTCTGTGTGTGTGTTTTTTTAATTATTAACTGTCATTTAATCCAATGCTCGTATAATATTAAAGATAGGGTTTCATGCAGGAAAATTATGTTTTATGAGATTTTAAGGATAAAATAAGATTGTTTCTATATATTAAAATTTCTATACATTGAATTTTTTTCTGGAAATTTGCTACTTCGATATATGGAGCTCCGACTGTATGTAGAAAGGAATTTCAATTATTTATTCTCATTGTAAGCATAGCATAAATGTTCAGCTTAAATGACAGTATTTAGGCACTAAACATTTGAAATATACTGCATAAAACATGTGATTACTTGATTGTCTAAGTACAAAAATACTCTTTCATTACTAAATATAAAGTAAACTGCAATTTAATTTTATGACACTAGACAAACTATTTTGTTACATTTAAAGTTAAAACACATTTTCTTCTGTTTTACAATCAGTAATTCAATGAGTACGAGAACTATATCATAATTATCTTGGTAATAAACAAATTCAAATTGAAAATTTAGAGCAATGTCAACAATAAATGGTAGTTAAGAGCCTTTTACAACCAAATGTTGTAATTTGACAAGATTTTCAAACAGAGGTTCTAAATTTGACATCAACAGAAAAAAAATTATACCACACATGTTTTGTAACTTCATATACATTTAATTTACTACAAGTAACACCTAAATATTTCACTTTTATGTCTAGAAAACATATTCAGGTGTTACCATGACGTTTAGCTTTACATTTTTATTTTTTAAATTCAAAACAAGAGTTTACAGTCGAATCTCGACTTACGCGAGGGATGCATTCCAAGACCCCTCGCGTTAGTCGAAATTTCGCGTTGTAGAAAAGGGAATGTGAATTTTTTTTATAAACATACCTAATTACGCAGGGTTCATACACTTATGGTTAAAAAAAATTCCCTGACATTTCCAGGTAATTTTTTAGAAAATTCCAGGTTACTCACTTCATTCAAAATTAAGTTTAAGTAACAATATTTTCAAAATAATCAAAACTGTTTAAAGTAGCAATGCGTAAGAACTCTTCCACATGTTTATTTAAAAAAAAAAAATCTTGGGTTTTTAAAAAAAACTTTTTTTTTAAAAACATTTTGTTCGAAATTGTTTTTATTTGTTTACTACTTGTTAATATGATTTTATTTATAATTAAATAAGATTATTTGGATGATAAGATTTTTTTGGAAAAGGCTGTAGAGATCGCCCAGGCCGTCTTCGACAGCTTTGGAATAATCTAGTGCTTTTCTTTGCACATCATGGACAAGACAACAACAACTTGTTGAAAACAAAGTACTTTCAACTTATTTTAGTGTTTGTTTGATGCCACATGTCATGCGTATTAGAGTTTTGCTCTAATCATGCAGCAATCTTTCCCCGCTTTTGGTTTACAACTCTTCTTTTTATTTTCTTATTAGTATGTAAAACAACTTTGTATTGAGCAAAGTACAAAGCTATTTTTCAGTATAAATATGATTAACTTGTTGTATCGATGGGTATACTATATAATTCATAATAATAAAAATCAACATCTGTTGATCATAAGCCAATGCCAATAATCATCAGTTTTTTTCTTTTGCATATAAAGGATGCTTACATTAAAATTAAAAATTTTTCTTTCTAGAAAATTATTAATTTTTAAAAATTCATATTTAATTGCACATTTACTTCCAATAGTTTACATTGAGATACACATCCAATTATATTTTTGTAAATTTGTGTCTACTTCCATCTTGCAAACGACCAATATGGCGACTGAGTAAAAAATTTAAGATAATAAGTAGATTTTTGAATTTGTAACATAAAAGTAGTTAATAGACAGTTAATTATCCTTAAAAAACTACAATTAAGACAAAATAGTCAGCTTTTATCACATAAGCATCTAAATCAATCAGAATTTAAAAAAATGTTCTGGAGATATAATTTCCCATCTTTCCCGAAAATAATTACGAATTATCCGGAAAAGAAGGGCAATTTTTGTTTGTTATCAATAGTTTGCACTGCAATAAACATCCAATGCCATTTTTGGAAACTTAGGCACTTAAAAAGTCTTGTGTACTGCCATCTTGGGAATGACCAAATATGGCGGCTACGGCAAAAATTACGAAATATATATATTTTTTAAATTTCTAGCATGAAAACAATTTAAAAATAATGAATCTTCATGAAACTACAATTCAGTAGAAAAGCTTTTACCACATTTGCGTCCATGGCAATGAGGATAGGATTAAGTTTTAAGAACAAAATTTTTCATTTCTCAAAAAATTACATGTTTAAAATAAAATAAAAAAAGAAAATTAATTTGAATTCTGAAATTTTGAATTCAAATTATGTTTTTCCCCAATCCTGCCTCTCCTCCTGGGCGGTTACTTGTGCATAGTTGTGTGTGTGCGTAGACCTGTGTGTATGCACGTAGGTGTGTGTGAGTGTATGTGTGTGTGTGTGTGAACGTGCGTGTATGTAGGACGTGGACGCCTCCAACCAGGAGAAGCGGGTAGCTCAAAACCGGAGCAGCCGCGCCGCTAGCAGAGGACGGTGGGCGGTGTTGCTGCAAAGGCTTCTGGTCCAAGTTGAAAAAGGCACGGACACCAAAAACGGTCAAATGAGAACAATAAGCAATCGTGATTGCTCAAAAAAAAAAAAAAATCGAATTTTGTCATCTTGAATTCAAATAATGTTTTTCGCAATCACGAGTGTGTGTGTATATATTTAAGCGTGTGTGTTTGAGTGTGGGAGGGTATGTATGTGTGTGTGTATAGGCATATGTGTTTGTGTCTGTGTGCAGGCATGAGTGTGTGGATAGAGGTCTGTGTGTGCATGTGTTTGTGTATGTGTGTAGGTGTATGTATGTGTGTGTAGGTGTATATATGTATATGTGTGTAGGTGCGTGTATGTATGCGTGTAAGTGTAAGATATTGACGAAACCTGGAGACGGCTTTCGCTATAGGAGCAGCAGCGTGAGGAGCCCGCCTGTCCACGGTGATGGTGCAGAGGGTGGCGGTGGGAAAAATCAAAGGAACGTCAAAAACAGTCAAATGAAAGCAATAAGCAATCGTGATTGCTCAAAAAAAATGCAGCACATTTTGCATCATTTTCATTAGTTTGCAGTTAGAGAAAACATTCAATTCTGTTTTGTTTTTGGAAACTTATTCCAGGGGTCTGGCCAGAGGATATTTGGGTCCGTTAACGGACCCTTCACAAAAATCTGATCAACCAAAACGGACCTTTCACAAAATCCCGATCAACCAAAACGGACCCTTCACAAAATTCTGATAAACAAGTATGGATCTTTCACAAATTGTTTGTTGAAGGAGCAAATCTGAAAGCAAAATAACGCATATTAAACCATATTAAACCGATAATTTTTGGAACCTTTTTTAAAGTCAAATTAGAGGGATCAGCTTATACAAAATCTGCTAATTTCGCAAAAAAAAAAAATCGGCACTCTTGTGATGCTCCTGCAAGCGATAAATTGCTACTGCCAAATAAATGTAATGCTTGTTGTTTGCTTCTTGGAAAGAAATTAACAGCTGGAAATAAGTTTGGTTTCAAATAATTTTGTTTGTTTTATCACAGCTAATTAGCAGCTGTGTTGTTGTAAACTTTTCTGAAAAGGCGTTTGGTAAGCACTTTTCTCCCGCTGATGATTTAATAAACAATAATAATATATATCAGCGAAATGAACTTAGAACTGCAAAGGGATAGTAAGGGTGGGGAAAAAATGTGATAGCTTCAGATAGGGTTACCAACTTACCCATCACCATTTAGCGTCTGGCGTTAAACCTTTATAATGACTTGATTAGAAAATGTTCTCATCATTTTACCACCTTGTCAATATTTGAGTTTTTAAGGTGCGGTGCGATGTTCAACTGTTATTTTGGGAGAAAATTATATGGGTTTAATTTTTCGATGCTAACAAAGATGATTAGCTTTAAATAAACTGTTTTACTTGCCTTTTTTTTCTTTAGATATCTACATTTTGAAAAATACAATCTTTTAACATCCGATATAAGAATCATATTTTGTTCTTTTTTCAAGCTAACTTCGGTTTATTAGGATGCAAATAAATGAAAAGCCTATTTTTGTTAGAACATGCACTTCAAGTTTTTAAAGCAAAATTCCATTTTCTTTTATGAGTCAAAAATTAAAATGCTGAATCAATGGTTTAATTTTATTTTTGCTTTAGCTGTGTCCACAGATATTAATGATATGTTTATCATAGGACTCTAAATTGCAATTTAAAAATAATTTTATCAAAAATATTTCTTTTACAAGCCGTTTTTATACCTTTGATGCCTTCACTTTGAGAATTGCGATCTCTTTGCATCCGCTATGGGATTCCGATTTTTTGAATTTTTGATGTTTTGCACGCTTTGTTAAGAAGTAAACAAATAAAATCTCTTTTTATTTTTGTTAAAATCACGGAATTTATAAGTTTTAAACGAAATTCTGTGCTTTTTTAAAGATTGTCTTGGGTCAAAAAGTTAAATGCTGAACCCCCTCGTCTGAATTTTATTTATTTATTTATTTGTTACAATTATTTTAAATGCTGTACAAAATATTTCTAGTATAATTTAACATAATGTAGAATGGTAGATAAATATTGCTACTTGAGGGAGCGATGCCGCCCCCCCCCCCCCCCCGCTAAATACTAGAAAAACACCCCAGAATGATATTCTCAACATAGAAGAGGAAAACTTTAAGTTTAAATGATGTAGTTTGTGCCTGCTCTAAATTCTAAAATTTCAATTTAACAACAAAAAAAATTTTTTTTTTTTTTTTTTTTTTTTTGCGAAATTATTTTATTTTTCACAAAAAACGGACCCTGTGAAAAATCCTGGACAGACCCCTGTATTCATTTAAGTATCCTGTCTGCTTTCATCTTATGAATGACCAAAAATGGTGACTATGTTTCACATAAAGCCAAAAAGACTTTTCCATAAAAAAACAATTTTCCCAATCAACCCTACCATTCGCAGGCTTGTGCTTTAGAAGCAGTAAATTTTCTTCTCCCCTGTTGAGTTGGTGCAGAATTCCTGTTCACCGTTGGGATATTTTTCTTGGGAACTATTGAGGGGCAAAAATGGCGTTCCTGAAAGTATTTTTTCGGTCACCTATTTTTTATTGCTAGTGTTATTTTGCCTCAAAACTTCTACAATTTTTTCCAGGAAACATCAATAAAAACGAAGATTAGATCTGAGGGTACAAAATTCCCTGGGAAAAAATTTGTCGCAAAATTGGGAATTTCCCCGACTTTTCCATGACATTTTTAACTATGTCATTTTCCCTGACAATTCCAGGTTTTTCCGAAGCATACGAACCCTGTTACTTTAGACACTAGTTGACATGACCTCAAACTGTTTTAAACCACTCCTTAATTATACATTACCATTTCTGACATAAAGAACTGAATTTTTTTTTCTATTTTTAAAAAAGCTACTTTAATCAACATAAATTGATGATGCACAAAATCAGTGATCAACGGGAAAGCGACAGGGTTGGCAAAAACCCGGGTTTTTTTAAAAAAGCCCATGGACCCAGGGTTTTTTTTAATAAAACCCAAAAAAAACCCAACTAAAGCTGGGTTTTTTAAAAAGAAATGTGGGTTTTTTTGTCTTTTTTTAGGGGAAAGGTGGGGTACTCGTAGCATATTGTAGCATAAGTATATGGACAAAGCACAAAAATTGTCTTGATAAAAAAAGCTGGAAAATTCAGCATTTTCTGAAGAAAGGTATAAAAGACGACAAAATTAAAAAATGGTGAAGTTTCAGATTTTTTTAGTTTCCATGATTACTAACATTTAAAGCAAAGTTACTTCTTGAGTGATAAAACCTATTGTTTATTTGTTCGTTTTTAATTTCGACATTTTTTTTTTTTGTATTTTACTTTATTGTATTTCATTTTGTTATGCAAAACTACTGTAGAACCTCAAGTAGTTTAAATCCCTTTTTACTGAATTCCAGCTTAATCAAGACATTTCTTTGAACTTTATGTTGCCTGTTTTTCTATTTCTGTGTACGGAGTAAGAAATATTAAACTTTTTCGTAAGATAATGAAAATACTGTACATGCTATTCCGTTTTCTGTCCGACCATTTGTAAAACCTGTTAATTTCTAAAAAATATACCTTGTTTATTCGAGTTTTGTGACGTGTTGGTTTGCAAAAAATAATTCACATAAGAGCCTTTTAGCTAAAGTAGTAAGTATCCTTTGTACAATCTGCAAATATTGAGAAAATCTGACGTGACAGGACTTAGTCAAGATAATTTGAGTACCTTATTGAACAGTTGAAGGAAAAAAGTTAAATATATTTATTTAAAATCTTTGAAGCATTTTTTAATGCCCTTAAGAGTTAAGAAATACTATTAAAGTTCAAAATTCATTTTTTATGTCCATTGCCTATTGTGAAGAAGAAATAAAAAAGAAGTTTAAATTGTAAAAGTATTTAAATTAATTATTTTTTAAAGAAAAGTTCTCAGAAAATTTTAAAAAACCCAAAAGTGGGCTAAATAATGGGTTTTTTTAAATGGATTTTTTCAAAAAAACCCATTGGGTCCAACCCAATTGGGTCCAATCCGGCCAACCCTGGAAAGCGAGACATAAAATAAATCAGTACAGTACATACAGTATGTAGTAATAATAAAATGATGTTCCATAATAATGCTGTGCAGTAGATGTAGTAATAATATTTGTAACTTTAATAAATGAAGATGTTAATGATTTACTCTGCGTGATCAAATCGTTATTCTAACGTATTTTTAAATACAGTTGCTCGCTAGTTCCTTCATAAGGTTTGCATCTATGGCAACACCCCTCTTCTTGGTTTCTTTAATTCTCAAAGAAGAGCTTCGATTTTCATAATTTTGGCATTTTGCATAGACACTACTCAGCAAACTTTTACGGATTTCCTTTTTATATTGACTTTTAATGGTACATATGGAAGGGTCACTCACACCTAATATTGTCGTGCCACTTCAGACGCATTTTTTAGTTGTTCGAGCTTATCGAGAACCTTTAGTTTCTTTAATTATTAAAAACTTTCTCTCTTTTTTTCTGTCTTCACAAACTTTAGATGGAACAGTGCTCTTAGGTATCATTATATTTCATTAAAGCTATGTTCAGACTAGTACGCCGTGGGAACTTTCGATGCTAGTGATGCTAAAGGGCTGAAGTTCCATTCACAGAAAAAATATTTTTAGCAACCAATAACAAAGCCGATACTTTCACACCGCGACTCCCATCTGAACACTTTCATGTTGCAGGTGGGGAATTTTCGTTAGGTCTAAAAAATTTTACTGGTGAAAAAATTGTGATATAGCCATTTCGTGTAAGTCAAATCGAGTCATAGTGGGAGTCGACTGTAAACCCATTAAATATCAATAACTGAAATAAAAATCTTATTTTTTGTGGTATAAAAATAAAACAGTATAAAAACACTAACTACAAAACTTAAAATGAAGCAAAGTATTTATTTTAGCTTTTATAGTAATTAAAAAACACACCTACATATTATAGAATATTTTTGAAAAAAATTCCAAGAGGAAAAACTTTTGGAATTTAAAAATTTCATCGATTGTGGAAAAGGTTACCTTTCTCTTCCTTTAGCCATTTTGGACAGAATCTGCATTTGAGCTTGTTGTGCCTGCTTCATTCTCTCTCTGTTGCGCATATTTCGTTGCTGAAAATTATTTCAAGTAAAAAAATGTTAACTTTAAGAACTGATGTGAAATAATTGTTTTTTGAGACACGTTTATGATTCAATACTTCCAAGTTCTAAAATCATACTTAACAGTTCATTATAATTAGGATTACTGCATTTACCTTTTTATCATAATTAAAACTCACTTTTAAATAATGTGAAACAACACAGAAAAGCAGTTATTTAAGAGTTATTGAATGACTTCTAATCAAAGAAAATAACATAACACCTATATATTCAATGGCACACAAATGATTCATATAAATTACAGTCATTTAATGCTATTTGTTTAACAGAAAATAAAACAATAATAAAAACTAACACAAAACAATAATAAAAACTAAAATCTTGTCAGGTATTTTACTTTAAAAATACTCAACGTTCATTTTCATGACTCATTATCATTAACTAGTTATTTAAATGAACCGCTGAAAGCTTAAAAATTTGATGATGAAAAACATCTTTAATATTCAGTGAAATACTGTTACAACAAACTCCAAAACACCACAAATTTTCTTAGTCATAATGTGAATTCCATAGTAATGGAATTCAAGTAGGTACAGTAGAATCTTGATTAACTGATTTTTCTGTTAACCAATCCGATAATGAAGTATTTTTTGCGTGATCGGGCAGCTATTGACAGAAATTTGAGACTTTTACAAAGAAAAGTCAGACATTTTTTTCTTAATGTAAACTTAATAAAACAACGAATTTTCAATTCAGAAATAAAAAATATTTTCTGGACTGTCACAAATTTGGACATAATGGCTACAGCTCACTTAGTGGAAGGGGGAAAACTAAGTGTGGTCGTTCCAGACTCATACGGCATTGACTAAAACAATTTTCAGCTTTCCACCAATTACTTCCGTATTCGGCTGTATTTTACTCCCTAACCACTGCATATGATTATAATTTAAAAAAATCAGATTCAAATTTTTAAAAAAAATCAGAATTTTTAAAAAAAATTTAAAAATAAAAAAATCACAAACCCTGGTATAAAATTAATATTACGTGATTATAAGTGTAATAAATGCAACAAAATAATAAAATCTTACTTGGTTCATACGGAATCGTCCTCTTTGATGCATTGGTTTATGCACTCTAGTTGTATCTACCAACTGGAATGTAGTTTCATCTTCCTCGTGGAAATAGGCATACTGACTTCCAGCACCAAACTGAGATTGGTATTTACCTGTTAAGTTTTAAAACAAAATATATCCTGATTCCAGGGAAATTATGACATACACAATGGCGTTGTTCTAACATGTATAAAACAATCATTGCTGGCACTAACAAACCCAGTAGCAAAAACTTTCTAGGGAGTACATTATTTTGGGCAGTTGAAAATAATCTGCAGCATTATTTTAGTTTTATTTTAATTTTTCATAAAAAAAACAAGTCCCTTGTAAAGGTGTAGACTCAGAAATTTTCCATCTCGCCAGTGACCACTAGACCTGAAAAACTTAGTGGCCACAACTGTCGTCGAGTTTTAAAGTATAAAAGGGGGCAGGGACAGTTTTCACTACTTTCATAAAAATAAATAGAACTCTACGGCACTATAAAAAACAATTATTCAATACATATTTAAATACAGAAAATTTAAGTTAAAATAGGTTTTTGAATTTTGTTTCAAAAAATTAATAAACAAATATAAATTAGTAAATGAGAAGTTGGCAGGAAACTTGCATTTTAGATGAATGTTTTAGTTTATGGCAAAGCTTCCAAAGCAATGGGGATCAAATACATTTGTGCAGATAGTAATTTACATTTTTCATGAAAATAATTTAAAAAAAAAACATTATTGTACACTTTATGTTATCTTCAATAGTTTGTATTGAGGTAAACATCCAATTTTGTTTTTGAAAACTTAGGCAAGTATTAGTCTCGTCTATTTCCATCTTGCGAATGACCAAACATGGCGTCTACATGAAAAATTCATGGTGATAGATATTATTTGAATGCATTGAATAAAAGTAGTAATAAATTCAAAATCCTTAAAAAAAACTACAATTTAGATGGAAAAGTCAGTTTTCAGCACATTAGCCTCTAAAGCAATGAAGATAAGATAATATTCTAAAGATATATATTTTTTTTAATACAATAATTCAGAATTATCCGGGAAAAAAATGGCACATTTTGCATAATTTTCAATAGTTTGCATTGCAATAAACATCCTATTCCGTTTATGAAAAAGTAGGCACTTAAGAGTCTTGCGTACCAACATCTTGGAAATAACCAAACATAGCGACTATGTCAAAAATTAAGACACAAATTTCTGAATATGTTGCAAAAAATAATTTAAAATTCCTCATGAGACTACACTTAAGTTAAAAAGTTTTTAGCCCTTTTGCGTCCAAAGCAGTGAGGATAAGGTGAAATTTTAAGTATAAAAATTTTCATTTCTCAAGAAAAAAAAAAAAAAAAAAAAGCTTAATATTAAAAAAAAAAAACTCTAATTTGAATTCCGAAACTTTGAATTCAAATTATGTTTTTCGCAATCACGAGTTGCGACAAGACCCTACTCATTGGAGTTATTGTTTCAAGAAATGGCTCCCCCGCCCAAGCATGTCCCTCCTCCTAAATGCTTACGTGTATTTAGTTGTGCGCGTGTGTGTGTAGGCTTACTGTTAGCATAAAATATTATTTTATTTTATTTAGTTTTTATTCTCGGTCCACAGCCGATAATTTAAAGAAAATAATTTAAAGTTAAGTGTACCTACTTTAAGCCCAGTCTGGTAAAAGTAGAACCTGTCAACTAGTTTGGTGCTAACACTTCAATCGACGATTCCCCCACGCCATAATTAATGGCGACTGTTTACTGAAACCATCGGAGATTGCATGTCTCGATGTGTCGATTCAGAAAAGTTGAGTTGTCACCTGATCGACTCGAATTAATTCCACTTGTTGACCGCACGTGCTATGGAGAGGAGTACGAATATTCGCGGTAGTGGAATATGCAAATGAGGGATGGTCGAAGTAGAAGTTAGTGTGGTGACGTCATCGAGGCATGGAATCTCATTGGTTGATAAAACATATATATTGTGGCGAGTGGCAGCGATCTCTCGCTCGTTTTTCTTCTTTCAACGATCCCCAGTGGTTGGTTCTGATCGTGAAGCCTAGTCCGGCTCACGTGTGGGGGGGTTTTTCCCCGCGATGCTAGCGGGGGTTTTTGTGGTATGTGATGTTTAAATCTTCCAAGTCCTGGAATTAGTGAGTCCAGGTGAAGAACCTGTTGTGTTGTGTCCGGCCAATTAAAATGTCGGGGATGTGAGTTCCACGTGTCTACCTGTGATGTTTACCGATCTACGTATTATGTAATGTTGCCTGTTCAGTCCGGACATTCCTGAAGTGTGATTCGGCGGACCTTTTGTGCGTTTTCTACCTGATCCTTCGGAGTGGCAAGTGACTGCATCGACATCTTGGTGACATTTTTCTTTATATTTTGGAACCACTTTTGTTATGATATTTTGGGGGTGTATTTTATGGGGATGTTATTCTAGTCATATTTAATAAATGTATTTTTCTGAAACATGTTTTTTGCTTGTCTCCAACTTGACATTACACGGCCAGTTAATGTTGGCTTAGTTTAAATATCTTAACTTCTGGATTTTAAACTTAACTTTAATTTATGCCAACAAAGTGGTAGCAGAGCTCGGTCGAATGTCATTTTGGTTGGAGACAAATTTGCAAAAGTTTTCAGAATAATGGAAAGGGACTATCGAAACATTAAGAAACTTAACTCCTGCAATTGGGCAACATGGTCGAAAAATATGAAAATGGTACTGATAGAAAGAGATTTATGGGAATTAACCCAAACAAAATTAGAAGAAGGTATTTCGGCAGAAATAAAGAAACGGAGGGGCCAAGCAGTGGCGATTATTTACCTCAACATAGAGGATGAGTTAAAACAACTAATAGATGATTTAGACGATCCATATGCTGTATGGACGTCATTGAAATTGAATTTTGAACCTCCGTCTTTAGCCCGTGTTGCCGGATTGTGGGAGGAGTTTTTTTCTAGCAGAATTAATGAAAAAGAAACTATTGGAATGTTCGCGGCTCGATTGAAGTGTTTGCTCCGACAGTTGGAGGAGAATGGCTATAAAATGGATGAGAAATTAAAGGGATTTCAACTAATACGTAGTTTAGATCAAAATTTTAGGGGAATAGTACAAAATATTTATAGATGGGATGAAAGTAAATTTAACTTTTTAAATGTTTTGGATGAACTTTTAGCAGAAGAGGGGAGATTAAAATTTTTAGGAAATGAAAATTTTGGAAATAGTAGTTCAAGTGTTAATGCTTTTTCAGTTCAGAATAAACACCAGACTGGGCGGAAAGTTGAAAATGTAAATAAATTTGAAACGAGAGTTTGCTTCACATGTGGGAAAAAGGGGCATATTTCGGCTCGGTGTTGGAGCAGAAAACCAACTAATCAAAATAAAGGTAATCGTAATTTTGTCAAACAAAGTAATCCCCCTAAGGCTGGAATGTTTTGCACCATCAGTAAAATATCAGGAGTGCAGGCCAACAACACAAATTTGAAGGAGGAAATACCAGTATTTTTACTGGATACAGGTGCCACGGCACATTTCTGTAAAGATAGGGACTTGTTTTGTGAATTGAGGCCTGTTAAAAATACAAAAATGGAAGTAGCTGTGGGCAATGTAAATAGTCAAGTCGAGGGGGTAGGGAAAATTGTTTTCGAAATTAAAACAGATGGTAAGCTAGTAACCATCACCTTGAATGAGGTCTATTATGCTCCAACACTTAGACGAAATTTGCTTTCCGGATCCAGGATAGACAGTCTTGGTTTTTCATTAAGGTGGTATCCTGGTAAAATATGTATTTTTAATAATGATGGTATCAAACTTTTTTCTGCATTTTTAATTGATAAATTGTATTTTGTAAAACCCACTTCATTTTTAAGTAATCAAAGTAGTGACTCACCACCAAATGTAAATGTAACCGAGGTCAAAGGATTAGACCTGGAGTTGTGGCATGAACGGTTTTGCCATATTAATTATGACAGTATCTTGGAAACTGAAAAGAAGAACTGTGTCAAAGGACTTAATATAAAAAGTAGAAACCGGCCAGATTGTGAGCCTTGTATTATTGCAAAGAAAAGAAGGTGTTCATTTAAGCCCACTCCAGGGATAAGGTCTAAAAGACAACTTGAGCTTCTTTTCATGGATCTAGCAGGGCCATTTCCGGTGGAGTCACTAGGGGGGAAAAGATATATTTTTTCCATAATTGATGATTTCTCAAGGAAGTCCACTATTTACTTTCTAAAGTCAAAAGATGAAGCTTTTGGATATTTCCTTAGATACCAGAGGCATGTAGAGAGAGCCCTCAACAAGAAAATTTTGGCCATAAGGTCTGATAATGGGAGGGAATTCACAAATTCTAATTTTGAGACCCACTTAATTAAAGAAGGCATCAGCATAGAAAGAACCAACCCTTATACTCCCGAACAGAACGGGGTAGTAGAAAGATACAATTTGACATTAATGAATGGGGTTAGGGCAATGCTGAAAGACTCTGGACTAAGGGAAGAATTTTGGGCGGAAGCCGCCTTATGCTTTAATTATGTTAGGAATAGAACAGTCCTAAAAGAAAGGGGGAAAACCCCATTTGAGCTGTTCTGGGGAAACAGGCCTTCAGTAAGGCATTTCCGGAGGTTTGGATGTATTGCCTACAGAGGCATGCAAAAACAAAACCTAAAGAAATTTGACTCGAGAAGTAAGAAAGGCATAATGGTGGGCTACGCAACCCAAGCAAAAGGGTACAGAATTTGGGACCCAGAGCTAAAGAAAATTTTTGAAACTATTAATGTGGTCTTCAGGGAAAATTTAATTTGGGGGAAATCAAACTTGAATGGGAATGTAGACAATGATGATGATTATTCTTTTATTAAACCTATTAGTGAAGTTCTCTTAGATAAAGAGATAGATGAAAGAAAGGCTCCCACCCCTTGTGAGGAAATTGAATGGGTGAGGGATGCAGTAAAAAGAAAGAAAGGGGACCGTACTGATATCTATTACTATGAAAAGGGAAATAAAACCAGGTTAAGGTCACCCAATGATGTAGAAAAATATTGTAAGAAGAATAACATTGTTTACAATCCTGAACTATTTGATTTCAAAAGTAAAAATGTACCTTATAATCCTTTGTTTGATATTTTTAATTCTCCTAAGGAACAAATGGAACCCGAGCCAGAGGCAAATTTGTCAGAAGTGCTAATTCCACAAAACTATAATCAATGCTTGAAAACCCCAGAAGTAAAACATTGGCAAGAAGCCATGTCAGAAGAAATGAAAGTGATTCAAGAAAGGGGGGTGTGGCAGTTAGTTCCCCAACCAGTTGGTAAACCAGTACTTGGTAATAAGTGGGTCTATGACTTGAAGAGGAATGCGAAAGGGGAAATTGCCAGATTTAAAAGCAGATTGGTTGCGATGGGAAATAGGCAGGTGGCAGGTGAATCGTATTCTCAGGTTTTCTCCCCAGTTATCAATTTCTCCCTGATAAGAATGTTTTTCTCAATTCTGGTGATATTCCTGGGTTGGAGCCATTTTCAATTAGACGTAAAAAACGCATATCTTTATGCTGATTTGCATGAAGAAATCTATATGCGACAACCACAGGGTTTTGTAATCCCGGGAAAAGAAGACTGGGTATGCCGTCTAAAGAAATCGCTATATGGTCTCCATCAATCGGGGAGAAATTGGTACCTGGAAATTGATAGGGTTCTCCAAGGTCTAAATTTTTTGAAATTTAAATGTAGTAACTGTGTCTATACAAGAAACAGAAATGTGTTTTTATTGATGTATGTAGATGATATAATAATTTTTGGAAAAAATGAAATCATAATTCAGGAAACAATTCAGGATTTATCAAAACATTACGATATTAAAGAATTAGGGAGAACTAAAAAATTATTGGGGGTAGAATTTGAAGAAATAAATGGGGGAATTTTTATACACCAAAATTCTTATATTAAGACAGTTTGTGAAAATTTTGAAAAGTATCAATACCCATACTCGACCCTCCCAATAGCGAAAGGTACAATTTTGTCTTTAGGTGATTGTCCAAAAACGGACCAAGAAATAAAAGAAATGGAGAAAGTACCTTATCGCAATTTATTGGGATGTTTGTCCTATATAGCAGGGAAAACTAGACCGGATATTGCATATACAGTTAATTTATTATCTCAATTTCAAGCAAATCCGGGTAAAAGACATTGGCAGTGTTTATTAAGACTTTTAGGTTATTTAAAATATACAAATTATTATAAATTAAGTCTATCTGCAATAAATGAAATTAAAATCAATGGTTTTTCTGACTCAGACTATGCTGCAAATAGGGACGATAGGATTTCGATGGGGGGAATTATTATTTACATTGACAAAGTACCTATTATCTGGCGAACATTTAAACAAAAGTGTGTTTCATTGTCCACCATGGAAGCTGAGTATATATCTTTGACAGAAGCAGCAAAAGAGGTGGTGTGGTTAAAAAGAATTTTAGAAGAAACATCACATTTTGAAATAGCTGGATATAAATTTAACGGGTCTGTAATTAATTGTGACAATATAGCTGCAATAGAATTTTCAAATTCCCCTATAGAAAATTCCAGAACAAAGCATATTGATGTCAGATATCATTTTTTGAGAAACTTAGTAGAGGAAAATACATTTGAATTAAAATATGTGAAAAGCACAGAAAATCCTGCGGATACGTTTACCAAGCCTCTGACTCGGGGTACATTGAAAAAAATGTGCAAACTCATTTTTGGTAATTATGAAAATGTAAAAGTTTAATATTCAAATGTGTAAATTTTTCAATGTTTCTCAAAAGTGTTTAAAATTTTTTTTTAATTGTTGTTTGAAATATGTTAGTTTTCATGTCGTTTTGAAGTGTATCGTACTGTGTAACCGAGAAGGGGGGAATTTGTTAGCATAAAATATTATTTTATTTTATTTAGTTTTTATTCTCGGTCCACAGCCGATAATTTAAAGAAAATAATTTAAAGTTAAGTGTACCTACTTTAAGCCCAGTCTGGTAAAAGTAGAACCTGTCAACTAGTTTGGTGCTAACACTTCAATCGACGATTCCCCCACGCCATAATTAATGGCGACTGTTTACTGAAACCATCGGAGATTGCATGTCTCGATGTGTCTGTAGAGTATTCTTTCATGTTAAAAAATAAATAAATAAAATATATATTTAATTACTTATTAAAATTAACATAAAATTAGATTGAATATAAATTAATTTTTTAGTATCTTAACTGTAGCCAACATGTGATTGATCCATTGATATTCAAATTAGCTCCTGGCTGTTGACCAATCAGGTGTTGGCACACATGTGATGCACATGTAACTGCATTTCTAACTGTATGTACACATGTAACTGCTTTTCCAACTGTTAGTTTTTCAGCAACATGTTTTTATTTTTCACCATGTATTCAGTTGCCTTTTTTTCTTGCAAGAAGCAAGTGGTGTTCATGTTAAATAAAGGATTTTTATAGAAAGGTTTCTACTCTTTGAAACAGATAAGTAATTTTGAATTTTATAACAGGTTATGGGCCCAGTCCCATCTTCAACTGAACTTAAACTTTTGAAATTTTGGACTTGAACTTAGATATTTTTGAATTTAAACTTCAACTTTGAATTTGAACTTGAATGTGTTTAAAAGTAAACTTAGTTATTTTAGAAATTGACTTTGACATTGAACTTTGGAAATTGAACTTAAGTTTTTTTTGGAAGCTTACTTTGATATTGCAGAATTTAGACTTGTCTGTTTTTATGCATTTACTTATACTTACCTTGTTGAAACTTAAGAATATATTATCGAAGTATGGCAGCTAATGAACTTTATTCATCTACATTATCATTCCCCAAACTAAATGCTGATAATTGGAGGCAATGGAAATTCAACATGGAAATGTTATTGTGTCATCAAGGTTTATTTGGTTTTATAGATGGTACCGAAAAAGGTTTGGATGACAAAGCTGATGATAAATCTCTTTTAGAGTTTAATAAACGAAAGCAAAGGGCAATATCTACAATTGCATTGGGCATTGAATTGGAACAGCAAACATTAGTTATTGGGATAAAAGACCCTAAGGACATTTGGGAAACATTGAAAAATGCGTATGAGCCGACTTCAAGGGCAAGGATAGCTACCCTCAGGACAGAATTTTTACAGATTAAGTACCAACCACCTGAGTCGATGGCAGTCTACCTCGGAAGACTAAAGCAAGCAAAAGATAGATTAGAATCAGCTGGGAAAAAAGTTGATGAAGCAGAATATGCTTATCAGATGTTGATGCAGCTTCCTTCAGAATATGGGATGGTTGTTCAGCAACTATATCAACTCAGCGATGCAGATTTTAAATCAGATACAGTGCGCAAAACATTGTTGTCCGAATACGACAGATTAAAATGCGAATGTCATACTCAGAATAATTCTAATGTCATGGTAGCTAAAGGTTTAAGAACCTCAGATGAAAGTGTTAGGCCTAAATATCGAAACAAACCACAATCATTTGACAAGAAGAAGATTCCAAAATGTTTTAAATGTGGCAAAATGGGTCATATTTCCCCAAATTGTTATTCTCGGAAAAATGTCGATGTGGTCAATAAGAATTTTACCCCCAAATCGGACTCTTTTTATGCTAGCATTCAAGTTAACACATGTGATGTAGAGACTGGGAGCAATATAAAATTTGTTATAGATTCGGGAGCGTCCCATCACTTTATCTCTGACAAGTCGCTTTTAGAAAATTTTACACCTTTAAGAATGACGGTGGGTTCTGTTAGTGAAAAAGTGGAAGTATATGGTTACGGTACAATTAGGTTAACCTTCACCTGTTATGGGGAGAAAAAGAATTTAACATTGAAGAAAGTGTTTTGGGGACCATCCCTCAAAAGAAATTTAATATCTGGATGTCAGATAGACTTACACAAATATTGGATAAAAATCAGGAAAAGTAAATGCGAAGTTTACACTCCAGAAAATAAAATACTTGCAGTGGCTTACCTTAAAAATAACTTATATATTTTAAACGCCAGTGTTTGTTCAAGAGATGTTTCTACTGGTATGAATGCTGTAGTGGCTGAAAATAATAATCCACAAAATAGTAATAATATTATGACATGGCACAAGCGATTTGGACATCAAAATTTTAACTCTTTGAAACTTATGAAGAAGCAGGAGTTAGTGTATGGTCTCGAAAATTTAGAAGGTAACACTGAACAATGTGATACTTGTATTAGAGCCAAAATGACTCGAGCTAGTTTTCCTGTAATTAAAGATAGAGCTTCGAGGGATGTATTAGAATTGCTTCATATGGATCTTTGGAGTAGTAACTCAGGTTCTTCTTTTGGTGGAGCTAATTATTTATTGACGATTATAGATGATTATTCCAGATATGCATTTGTTTTTCCTTTAAAGAAGAAATCAGACTGTTTTGAAAGTTTCAAATCATTTAAAATTAAAATTGAGAATTTTCATAACAAGAAAATAAAGGCAATTAGAACAGACAATGGAATGGAGTTTTGCTCGACACAGTTTCAAGAATTTTTGAATGATATGGGAATAGCTATGGAGAGAACAAACGTTTATTCTCCGGAAATGAACGGAATTGCAGAAAGACTGAATCGCACTATGGCGGAAGGAATTAGATCATTGATGTTTGAAGCTGAATTACCAAAAGGGCTTTGGGCAGAGTTAGCTGTCACATTTATTTACTTAAAGAATAGATTTTCTCATAGCGGTATTAATAATGAAATACCTTATTCCATATGGTTTGGAAGAAAATGTTCCGTTCGCCACTTAAAAGTTATTGGATGTTTAGCTTATGTTTATGTTGAGAAGCATAATAGAGATAAATTAGAAGAAAAAGCCAAGAGGGGTGTCTTAGTTGGATATGCTCAGAACACAAAAGGATATCGCATCTGGTTTTCCAAAGAAAGAACTGTAAAAGAAACTAAACATGTGAGATTCAATGAATTTGTGAATGGATACAAAAGAAATCAAGCTCAAAACCTACCTCACAAAAATTTTGTTAATGTACCACTGTTAGAGGAAGATGGTATTGACGAATCCAGGATGGTAAAGGAAGATGAAACTCCTACTCGATGTAGTGAAATCAACTGGACTCGTGAACTTTCCCAACGTCAGTCAGGGAAAACAGCAGGCAAGTGGGATGTATATTATTATCCTCCAGGAAGTAGAACTCCTCGTCTACGAAGCCTTGCTGATGTAGAAAAGTATTGCAGGAAAGAAAATATAATTTTTGAACCTTATGTATTTAATTTCAAGCATGAAGAAAATGAAACTTCAGAAGATGAAGATGCTAATTGTAATTTATGTATTATGGAACCTTCATCCTTTGAAGAAGCTGTTTCAGTTCCAGAAGCCAAGGAATGGAGAAAGGCCATGAATGAGGAGATTGAGACTCTAAAGCAGAGAGATGTGTTTTCTATTGTGAAACGACCATCTAATAAGAAAGTACTTGGGTGCCGCTGGGTCTATAAGCTGAAAAAAGATGCCATGGGTCAAATACAAAGATTTCGTGCCAGACTGGTTGCGCAGGGTTATAAACAGACTTTTGGCATTGATTATTTTCAGACTTTTTCGCCAGTTGTTAGTTATGTACTAATTATTTTATTTATGGTAATACTAGTTGTATGTAAAAGTTGGGTACATAGACACGTTGACATAAAATGTGCATATTTGTATGCAAATCTCAAAGAAGAGATATTTATGGAAATTCCTCAGGGCTTTGATGATCCTAAAATTAATATGGAAACTGAAGTAATGAGATTAAAAAGAGCTCTTTATGGTTTACACCAAGCTGGGAGAGAATGGTTTATCGAATTAGATAAATCTTTAACCGAAATGGGGTTTAATAAAATTTTGAGATGTAATTGTATATATACTTATAATAAAAGTACTATCATGTTAGTATATGTAGATGATTTAGTAATTTTTTCTAAAACAAATAAAGATATGGAACAAGTTCTAAATTTAATTAAATCAAAATTTGATACAAAAGATTTGGGTCCTTTAAGGAAAGTACTTGGTTTAGAATTTGAATTTGTAAATAATAGGTGGTATTTACACCAAAGGAGTTACATTGATAAATTAAAACAAGAGTTTAATTTTATTAATTTTGTTAAATGTAATTTGCCTATGCCTCAAGGTATTGTTGTGAAGGCAGACTCTAATGAATCCTCAGTAGAAGGAGAGTTTCCTTATAGAAATTTAGTTGGTTCATTATTGTTTTTAGCGAGTAGATCAAGACCAGATATCTTATTTGCAATTAATTTTTTATCGCAATTTAATTCAAACCCTACATTGGTACATTGGAAATTGTTATGTCAGGTTTTTAATTATGTTCTTTCAACTAGAGATTTAAGCATAAATTTAAACCCTAAAGGTGTAGAAAATTTATGTGCTTACTCTGATGCTTCTTGGGCATCAGATAGGGATGACAGAAAATCGGTAAGTGGTTTCATTATATTTTTCAAAAGTATACCTATTGTTTGGAGAACAGTTAAGCAGAAGTGTATTGCTTTATCTAGTATGGAATCGGAATATATAGCAATATCGGAAACAGTAAAAGAACTGTTATGGTTAAATGATATTTTAAGGGAGTGTTATGAATTGAATATTAATGTATCTACTCCAACTTTACTTACTGATTCCCTAGCTGCAACATTTTATTGTAGAAATTATGTTGAAAACATTCGAACTAAACATATTGATATTCGTTATCATTATGTTAAGAATTTATTACTTGAAGAAAAATTTAAACTGTTAAATATATCTGGAGAGGAAAATATTGCTGATATGTTTACAAAGAATTTGTCAAAAGAAAAATTAAGAGAATTTTGCAGATATATTTTTCAGTCATGAAAGAATGGGGGGAATATGTAGAGTATTCTTTCATGTTAAAAAATAAATAAATAAAATATATATTTAATTACTTATTAAAATTAACATAAAATTAGATTGAATATAAATTAATTTTTTAGTATCTTAACTGTAGCCAACATGTGATTGATCCATTGATATTCAAATTAGCTCCTGGCTGTTGACCAATCAGGTGTTGGCACACATGTGATGCACATGTAACTGCATTTCTAACTGTATGTACACATGTAACTGCTTTTCCAACTGTTAGTTTTTCAGCAACATGTTTTTATTTTTCACCATGTATTCAGTTGCCTTTTTTTCTTGCAAGAAGCAAGTGGTGTTCATGTTAAATAAAGGATTTTTATAGAAAGGTTTCTACTCTTTGAAACAGATAAGTAATTTTGAATTTTATAACAGTGTCGATTCAGAAAAGTTGAGTTGTCACCTGATCGACTCGAATTAATTCCACTTGTTGACCGCACGTGCTATGGAGAGGAGTACGAATATTCGCGGTAGTGGAATATGCAAATGAGGGATGGTCGAAGTAGAAGTTAGTGTGGTGACGTCATCGAGGCATGGAATCTCATTGGTTGATAAAACATATATATTGTGGCGAGTGGCAGCGATCTCTCGCTCGTTTTTCTTCTTTCAACGATCCCCAGTGGTTGGTTCTGATCGTGAAGCCTAGTCCGGCTCACGTGTGGGGGGGTTTTTCCCCGCGATGCTAGCGGGGGTTTTTGTGGTATGTGATGTTTAAATCTTCCAAGTCCTGGAATTAGTGAGTCCAGGTGAAGAACCTGTTGTGTTGTGTCCGGCCAATTAAAATGTCGGGGATGTGAGTTCCACGTGTCTACCTGTGATGTTTACCGATCTACGTATTATGTAATGTTGCCTGTTCAGTCCGGACATTCCTGAAGTGTGATTCGGCGGACCTTTTGTGCGTTTTCTACCTGATCCTTCGGAGTGGCAAGTGACTGCATCGACATCTTGGTGACATTTTTCTTTATATTTTGGAACCACTTTTGTTATGATATTTTGGGGGTGTATTTTATGGGGATGTTATTCTAGTCATATTTAATAAATGTATTTTTCTGAAACATGTTTTTTGCTTGTCTCCAACTTGACATTACACGGCCAGTTAATGTTGGCTTAGTTTAAATATCTTAACTTCTGGATTTTAAACTTAACTTTAATTTATGCCAACACTTACGTGTGTGCACGTAGGCGTGTGTATGTGTGTAAAGGCGTGCGCCGCGTAGGCGACTGTGTATGCGCATGCCTGTATAGGACATGGACGCCACCGCCCAGCAAAAGTGGATTCCGGGGAACAGTGCTCAGGAACAGCCGCGCCGCCGCCGGTGGACGGTGGTGTTGCAGCCCTGGTCCATCAAGGAACATCAAGGACTGTCAAGTGAGAACAATAAGCAATCGTGATTGCTTAAAAATAAATAAATAAATTTATAAAAAAAAAAAATTTGAATTTTGTCATTTTGAATTCAAATTATGTTTTTCGCAATCACGAGTGTGTGTGTGTATATTTAAGCATGAGTGTTTGTGTGTGTGGGGGGGGGGTATGTGTGTGTGTGTGTAGGCATGTGTGTTTGTGTCTGTGTGCAGGCATGAGTGTGTGGGTAGTTGTGTGTATGTGAGTGCGTAGGGGTGTGTGTGTTTGTGTATGTGTGTAGGTGTACGTATGTATGTGTATGTAGGTGTGTGTAGGTGTATATATGTATATGTGTGTAGGTGCGTGTATGTATGCGTGTAAGTGTAGGATATTGACGAAACCTGGAGACGGTTTTCGCTAGAGGTGCAGCATCGTGAGGACCCGGTCGACGGTGATGCTGCGGAGAGTGGTGGTGGGAAAAATCAAAGGAACGTCAAAAACAGTCAAATGAAAGCAATAAGCAATTGTGATTGCTCAAAAAAAAAAAATAATAAAATATAAAAAAAAATTAAAATTAACTTGAATTCCGAAACTTTGAATTCAAATTATGTTTTTCGCAATCACGAGTTGCGACAAGACCCTATTCATTGGAGTTATTGTTTCAAGAAATGGCTCCCCCGCCCAAGCATGTCCCTCCTCCTAAATGCTTACGTGTATTTAGTTGTGCGCGTGTGTGTGTAGGCTTACGTGTGTGCACGTAGGCGTGTGTATGTGTGTAAAGGCGTGCGCCGCGTAGGCGACTGTGTATGAGCATGCGTGTATAGGACATGGACGCCACCGCTCAGCAAAAGTGGATTTCGGGGGACAGTACTCAGGAACAGCCGCGCCGCCGCCGGTGGACGGTGGTGCTGCAGCCCTGGTCCATCAAGGAACATCAAGGACTGTCAAGTGAGAACAATAAGCAATCGTGATTGCTCAAAAAACAATTTGCAACACATGTTAAGTTGTTTTCATTAGTTTGCAGTTAAATAAAACATCAAATTCTGCTTTGTTTTTGAAAACCTAGGCATTAAGGCACCTTATCTACTTCAATCTTGTGAATGACCAAATATGGCGACTATATTTCTAGCTGAAATGCTGAAGTATTCATCGCCTTTCCGGTCAAAAAACGATCTTTGCCAAGTTGTATTTTTTTTTCTTTCATTTATTTATCTTTTCTTAATTTTTTTTTGTTCTTTGGTAAAATTAGGCTGCTGAAAAATCTGCGACGCATGTCTCTTTCATTTTCTGCTATGGGGCTAAAAAGCATCTCCAATCGAAACATACAAACGATGTACATCCGACAAAAAGATGTATTTATCCCCCTTTTTGGCAACGTTGTTCAGCTCCAACAAGAAAGTTGCCAACAGGGAAATTATTGTTTGCCGATTCTTAAAATGACTTTAATTATTAAACAAAGTTCATCATTTTTACCATGTATCTTCATTAACACATCAATTTTAGATGAAGTGATTAGAGATGCACCGAATGCAGAATAACAAAGGCCAAATATTCAGTTAAAATTATAACCAAATATTCAACCAAATACTGAACATTTGGTTAAAAAAAATATCCGTAATATTTGTATGATAATATTTAACAATTTAAATTCATCTACATTAAGTATACAGGGATGAGAGTGTTCAGAGAGCAAAAAGGAGGATATCCAAAAAAATTTCGTAAAGGGATGATATTTAAAAACATTTAGGGAAAGGGATGATATACGAAACCACACGAAAATAGAACTTGGAAGCCATGATATTCAAAAATTCAACAAAAAACGGCTAATTTACCAGTTTTAAAGGTAAAATGTATTTAATTAAGTATAAGTATTAATTTTGTTCAAAATATGTTCCCAAAACCTGTTCAAAAAGTGCGAATATTTGTGGTGCAAAACTAAATACCAAAGCTGTATAGATTCTGAACCTGGCATTTGACTAAAGCAGTCAAAAATTTAACCCATTAAAGTAAAATTGTGCCGGCTAAAATAACCTCACGTTTCCCATTATTTCAAATTCATTTTTCACTTTTAATAACTTTGTTACCAATTGAACTCTGTCTCATCAATTTCATTTTTGTACTGTACAAGTGATAACCAGTTAAAAAATTTTAGGAATCAAAAGGTAAATCTTACTAGCATATCTTCTATCTTGATAAGTATTCCCAGTCCAATCAGCAACCTAAGAAAAGAGAAAGTAATGAAATTTTACAATTACTTGCAATAGATAGCAAACAAAAAATTAAAACATTTGAACGTTTCCCAATGAAATGTTGTTTTTGGGCCTGAAAACATAAATAAGCTGATACCTATTAGAAACAAAAGCTAACTAACATGTTATCCCCCTCCCCCTTAAAACAATCCCATCATTCTTTTAAATGATTTACACAATTAGTTTGTTTGCCCTTTATGTGAATGAGAAAAAAACTTAAAACACATTAAAACTGTTTAGCATGAAAGTAAGAGCAAAAGATTTAAAAGGAACATCAATACAGGATAACTAAACTGAATGTAATTATAAGATGAGCAAACATGCAATTTTTTATAGTTATTTTAAGAACCAGGTATACAAATCATTACAAAGCAGATCAGATGAGGAAAAAAATAAATAAAAATATGCGTAATACTTTGTGCACTGATACCCTAAGAACTTGTCACATTTGTATCGTTAGAAAATACTGCTGGTTCATTGGTTCCAGACCAGTGAAACCTGCCTCGGACCACCGTAAAAAAATAATCAGTGGTCCACGGGACCACCAACTGTTGGCTATTTTTGATCGCACCTCTGCTAGAAAAATTCAAAAGCATGAGCCCAGCCAATGTTTAGCTATTTATTAGTGGTTACTTCTTTTACAGTTAATTTTAATTTCAAAAGTTTTATCCAATTTTAAATCCCACATTTCCAATTTATTCACACTTGAAGGGAAAAATAACGTCCTGAAACAAAGTAAACATGGTCAAATTAAGTTCACAAATTTTCGGTTGCCTATTTTAAGTGTTATTTAATGAAATTTGTTTCCAGACAGTATATACTTGGTTGATTAAAACAACAGATTTAAATGTTTATTGCCAAACTTTGTCAATTAAAAATTTTAAATTTTGAAACATTCTAGCATATATTCAGTAAATTACCACCTTTAGCCAGGGCTAAAGCAGAAATACATGAAATGCACGGCCAGCTCAGTCATTTCCAGCCGAGGACTGCAGTTTCGTGCTTATTTAGCACTGATCGGCCCGGCATAAGAAAGTGACTGGCTTCGGCATGTAGAGGCCTGCAGAACCGGTGAGGTCCTTTTGCCATGCTCGTTAGGTTGATTGTGAGAGAGGAGACCAAACGTTTCGTTAGCGCCGGCCCCTTAGGGGGGTCCGGAGAAGGGGAATGGGATGGGCCAATGGGAGAGCAGAGCTCTCCCCTGCCAGGGAAGGAACCTCATTGGTGCAATTTCGTGGGCTTCTCAAGCCGGCCGTTCTCTTAGGACTTAGCAACGCAAAGTAGCAGAAGAGATAAAAAACTGGTAGCTTGATTACATAGGTATCATGGATAATAACAAAAAAGAGAAGTAAGATAAAAAGAAAACTTGAATAAATACGCGCCTATATACAAAACATGCTAACGTGGAGCAAGAGAACCGCCGGGCTGATGCAGGGCAAGCTGCGGATTTGGTTGGGGGTGATTTTTTGTGCTCATTGAATCATAATTTAGACGCATGGTATGAGCGGGGAAAGGATATTTATCATCTCTATTGACATAGTTGGCTTGAGATGAAATGAGGTTATTACTGTGAGCATTGAGGGAGGAGTAGAACTTTAAAGCAGTTTTAATAATGTAGACAGAGACTGAGTCCATGTCTAGGAAGTTGTGCAGATCAACGTTTCGTTCACACCATGCCGCGTCAATAATTTGTCTAATGGTTCTATTCTGCAATTTTTGAATTTTACAAATAGTGGTTTTCGCAACCTGCCCCCACGAAACCGCACCATAGAGGAACGTTGGTCTGATAATCATTTTGTAGACTAGGGTTTTATTTTTGGTACTAAGACTGCTGCCTCGATTAAGAAGAGGGTTGAGCATGTTGAGCTTTGCTTTGGCGTTTTTTAATGCTTTATCTGCGCGCAAGTGGAAATAGAGCCCGTAATCGAGAATGATTCCGAGGTATTTGGCCGAGGAGGTGTACTGCATGATTTTATTGTTGATTTTTACTTGTTTGGGGTTGAGTTTTTTAGCTCCTTTTTTGAAGCTAACCACTTTAGTTTTATTTTCATTTATTTTTATTCTCCATTTGGTATACCACCGTTCAATTTCGTCTATGTAACGCTGAGGGATTTTGTGAGCAAATGCTCGGCTGGGGTTTTTGACAATAATCGCAACGTCATCTGCGTATAGGGCGGTAAGAGCTCTGCTGTCCATAGGGAAGTCATAAGAGAAAATATTAAAAAGGACAGGGGCGAGAACACAGCCTTGAGCAAGGCCCGCTTGGATGCTTCTTTTAGTGGAGAGGGTGGAGTTAATTTTGATTTGGAAGGTTCTATCCTTCAGGAAGCTATTAATGATTTGGATAAGAAAATTTGGAATATCGTTTTGCATTAGTTTGAAGATGACTCCTTCATGCCACACCCGGTCAAATGCTTTCTCGACGTCGAGGAAAATGCCTATTACTGAGTTTTTGTGATTTAAGTCATCATTTATGTAGTTTATTACCCTGACAAGCTGGTGCACGGTACTATGTGCTGGTCTAAAGCCAAATTGCTCGTCAGGGATGAAGTTATTGCTTTCGAGATAGTTGTTAATGAGTGTCTTAATGACATGCTTAAAAATCTTAGATAGGTTGCTTAGGAGGCTAATTGGTCTGAAATTCTCAGGGCTATTTGTGGTTCCTGGCTTATGAAAGGGGAGAATTAATGCATTTTTCCAAGATGTGGGAAAGTAATGCAATCTGAGGGAGGAGTTAATGATTTTGGTAATGCAGGTTACAACGTTAACAGGTGTTGACTTGAGCTGCCTGTTAGTAATTTGATCTTTGCCCGGGGCTTTTCCGGGTTTCAATTTCTTGATGATATTGCTAATAATGGTGGGGGAGATGAAGGGAGGGGGGTCATCATTATCAGGGTTTCTGAGCTTGTTATCCACATAGTTGGTGACAAATTCTTTGTTTCTCTGGCAGATATTATCATTATTAAGTTTGAAAATATTTTCAAACGTATCTGCCAGGATTTTTGTTTTCTCGCTCTCTGATTGGTGGATGCTGCCTTGGGAGTCTTTAATGGGCGGGACGTTGAATTTTGAATTTTTGAGAGAGCGAGTCAGGCGGTAAAGGGAGGAATTTTCCGGATTTAGGCTTTCAAGATAATTAGTTCACCTGTTATCGTTATAAATTGCTATTAGGGAGTGGATGTCTTTTTGAAGTTTATTAATTTGGGTTTTGATGGCGGGATCAGGGTTGTGGTGATGGGATTTTCCGGAGGTTATTTTTCCGCACAATAAGGGCTTTGATGAAGGGGGGGAGGGAGTATCTTTGGTTGGTGATATTGATATTGTGCGTTGATGGATTATACGCATGATTAAATGCGTTGGAAAGGTCGGAGATGGCGTGATCAATATCTTGGGTTGTCCTACAGGGGGGGTTGCCAGGGACGGTACATCTCATGATGTGATGGAATTTCCTCCAGTTAGTTACGGGGGCGGTGAGTTGGACTTTAGGTAGGCTATAATCCAGGCTGAAGAGGAGCATAACCGGGAGGTGATCCGAAGAGAGTTCATCGACTGCATCCGTAATAACGGGCCAGCTGGTGTTCGAGATTGCAAAATCGATGGTGGTTGGAGTTCCCAGGGAGTAGTGGGTGGGCTTGGAGGGGCAATGATGTCGTAATTTTTCTCGATACAAAACTCGTGAATAATATCTCCGTTTGTATTGGGTAAGCCTGCGCTCCAAAGCTGATTTTTAGTGTTGAAGTCCCCAGCGATAATAAAATGGGGGTTCGTAGTGTAGATGACGTTGAGCTCAGCTTCGATGATGTCATTGGACGGCGGGATATAAATGGACGAGATTGTTAACTCATAATTATTTCTGAGTTCTAGAGCGATAGTAGTATTTTTGAAACTAGTGGTTTGGATGGAATTAACATAATGGGGGATATTTCTGCGGATGAAAATTCCAGTACCTCCTCCTCTACCAGTCACTCGATCAGTCCGATGACAGGTGAAATTTGGAATTTTGCATTTATTGCTTGGCTTCAGAAAAGTTTCTTGCACGAGAATAATGTCGGGGGAATTTTGAATAATGAAATAAGTAAGCTCGGTTCGCTTCTTAAAGTTGAGACTGGCAGCATTCCAAGAGAAAATTTTTAGATGTCTATGGCTGGCCATGTTGACTGTTTATGAGTGTGGAACAAATTGTTTGGGCAAGCGTCTGTAGTTGGTTGATTATAGATGCGAACATGGCCGCAATTTGGGTGCTTAAGGGGTGTGTGCTGTTTGTCGTTGTGGGTGTGGCTAAAATTTCCTGCTTTTGGCGGAACTCGGCTTCTCTTTTTTGCCAAATATTTTCTTGGGAGGGTGGGTGGGGGTTGGGGTTTGCAAGGCTGGGGTCGTTTGGTGCATTCAATGGAGTTTGAAAGGTGCGCCCCCGCACAATTTGCACATTTAGGGGGGGTGGAGGTGGGTTTGGTGCATTCTCTTGACCAGTGATTTCCACCACATTTCATACACTTTGGTTCAACAGTGCAGAGGTGGGAGAAGTGCCCGTGTCTCTGACAACGGAAGCACTGGGTGGGGCCGTCCTTGCGCTTCATTGCCTCGACTTTAATTTTGTAGTAGGAAATTGCCTGAAGGTTAAAGATCTCTTTGTTGTCCTCGTTTTTGGGTGAAAGTGACTGAGCTGGAGATGGAAAACCTCTTAAGGAAGCGAGGAGTGCCAAACAAACTGGTAGCTAATATAGAAATAGCACAGACCAGACGAGTGACCGAAGCAATGGTTCGGCTCAACTCGAAGATTGAAGGCAAGGCATGGTATATTCAGTAAATTACCGCCCTTTAGCCAGGGCTAAAGCAGAAATACCTTTACAATATTAACATAATTATAACATACAATTATAACTAACAATATTTTCGCTAAGAGTAAAGCATAATTATGTTTATGTTTCAAAATTTAAAATTTTTTGTTTGGCAAAGAGTTTGGCAGTAAATCATTTAAATCTGTTATCTTAAACAATGAAGGGAAAAGTTTAAAAACTAATTTCATTAAGCAACCTTTAAAGTAGACCACCAAAATTTGAGGATTTAATTTGACCATAATTTTTAAGTTTTAGGGTGTTACTCTCCCAAACCCCCAAGTAGGATAAATATTGAGTAAAACTCAGATGGAAAATTTAAAATTACATAAAGCTATTTGAAACACAAATTTATAGTAAAAGAAAATCAACCAATGGTTTGGCTATTAAATTGCCAAACATTGGCTAAGCTAGGAGCTTGAATTTTTTCTTAGTCCATTGAGATCAAAAATAGCCAGTGGTTGGTGGTTCTGCGGACCACGGATAATTTTTTTATGGTGGCAGAAGGCAAATTTCGCTGGTCTGGGATCAGTGAACCAGCAGTAATTTTGAAGGCTGTACAGGTTCCACTAAAAATCAAGGCTGTCCAATGTGTGTGTGTGTGGGGGGGGGGGGGGTTAAGAGGTGCGTTATTGCTAAAAAGGGAGAGGTGCACCTCGAATACTATAAGACTTTTCGTGTCAAATGATATTGAAGCGAAAATGATCGAGTGAGAGCCATACTCCTTATTAAGGTCAAACAGTTTTTCAGATACTCTCCTTACTGCTCATCATTATAAATTTATTTACTTACCTATTTCTTTTAACTCTTGGCTAAATATTGAAAAAAACAAATACAAAATTTTATCATCAAGCTAATAATTAAACCAGTGAGTAACCACGTATGGTAGTATTATAACGAGATAAATGAGTGAATTAAAGATTCCTGCTCAAAAAATATACAAGTTCCTTAATTTAAAAAGCATTTGTATGACACAGAAATTTCTGTTCACTGTTTTTTTATCGTAACATAAGGAAATGAAATTTCTTAGGCTTCGCATACCTTTCCAAGGCGATCATTTTTTGAAAATTGTTGGTAAGGCATGTCTTTAAATTGATCCGGCAAAGTGCAGGGTCCCCAGCCATTAGGATTATCTTGTATGACTGGCGGTATAAAATGATGCTTCGTTTCTGACATTTTGACAGATATAAACTGAATTTCCGAACAGAATTTTTAACGTTGACAACAATCTAATTCAACGTGAAATTTCTCCCATGTTGGCTTACCGACGAAACCACATAAAGTTACAGTTTAGCTTCAGCAGCGGCAGATTTTTTTTTCATTCCCTCTTCTATTTTATTATCTCTTCTATATTTCATATGAAATAGTGAATTTGGAGAGAAAAGTTCGAAGATCATTAGGTTTTTGTTGGCACATAAGAAAACATGAACAAATTTGCGAAAATGATATTTGCAATATTTTGGGCAATAACATTTAGGAGTTTAGGACGCACTGTGTTGATGTTTGTCTACTAGGGTGTTCGTGTGTGTTTGCTGTGTGTTTTGCAAACGAAAATATTATTTCACTTTTTGAAGAAAAAATAATTATTCCGTGCAGTTTTTTAAGCGAAACCGTGGAACAGAATAATGGAATTCTGGGTAATGTCAACAACGTAATTTTTTTCCACAACACATTTCAT